>NC_135801.1:201264347-201514347 GCF_964213995.1 Mustelus asterias
AACACCGCTCGACAATCACCAGGCAAGACTGTTCTCTTCCTGTTGGGGGGCACTTCAGCGGTCACGGGCATTCGGCCTCTGATATTCGGGTAAGCGTTCTCCAAGGCGGCCTTCGCGACACATGACGGCGCAGAGTCGCTGAGCAGAAACTGATAGCCAAGTTCCGCACACATGAGGACGGCCTAAACCGGGATGTTGGGTTCATGTCACACTATTTGTAACCCCCACAGAGTTTCACTGGCTGTCTTGTCTGGAGACAATACACATCTTTTTAGCCTGTCTTGATGCTCTCTCCACTCACATTGTTTTGTTTCTTAAAGACTTGATTAGTTGTAAGTATTCGCATTCCAACCATTATTCATGTAAATTGAGTCTGTGTCTTTATATGCTCTGTTTGTGAACAGAATTCCCACTCACCTGAAGAAGGGGCTTGCAGCTCCGAAAGCTTGTGTGGCTTTTGCTACCAAATAAACCTGTTGGACTTTAACCTGGTGTTGTTAAACTTCTTACTGTTCTTGACAGAAGACAGAGAATGGTTGTAGAGGGCTGTAGAATGCATTTTGGAAGGTCTAATACAGATAGGAAATATACAGTAAATGGCAGAACCCTTCAGAGTATTGATAGGCAGAGGGATCTGGGTGTACAGGTACACAGGTCACTGAAAGTGGCAATGCTGGTGGAGAAGGTAGTCAAGAAGGCATACGGCATGCTTGTCTTCACCGGCCAGGACATTGAGTTTAGAAATTGGCAAGACATGTTGACGCTTTGTAGAACCTTAGTTAGGCCGCACTTGGAATATAGTGTTCAATTCTGGTTGCCACACTACCAGAAGGATGTGGAGGCTTTGGAGAGGGTACAGAAAAGATTTACCAGGATGTTGCCTGGTATGGAGGGCATTAGCTATGAGGAGAGTTTGGAGAAACTTGGTTTGTTCTCACTGGAGCGACGGAGGTTGAGGGGAGACCTGATAGAAGTCTACAAGATTATGAGAGGCATGGACAGAGTGGTCGCACTCCCGACCACCCCGCGCCCCCCGACACCCCCCCCCCCCCGTGCTCCCCGACCCTCCTGCACTCCACGACCCCGTCCCGTAGCCCAACCCCCCCTTGTGCCCCCCGCCCGTCTCGCGCTCCCCGACCCCCTCGCGCTCCCCGACGCCCCTGCGCCCCACGACCCCCCTACCGTGGCCCAACCCCCCGCTTTGTGCCCCCCGCCCATCTCACGTTCCCCGATCCCGTCACAATCCCCGACCCCCCTCGCGCTCCCCGAACCCGGCGCGCTCGACGACCCCCACCCGTGCCCCACATCCCCCTTGACGCTCCCTGACTCCCTCGCTATCCAGGACCCCTTCGCGATCCCTGACCCCCCTCGTGCTTCCCAACACCCTCGCGCCCCCGACCTTCTCGCGCCCCTCAACCCCCTCGCGCTCCCCAACCCCCTCGCGCCCCCGACCCACTCGCGCCCCCCCGATCCCCTCGCGCTCCCCGACCCCCTCGCACCCCCGACCCACTCGCGCCCCCTGACCCACTTGCACCCCCGACCCACTCGTGCCCCCCGACCCACTCGCGCCCCCCGACCTCCTCGGGCTCCCCAACCCCCTCGCGCCCCCTGACCCACTCGCGCCCCTGACCCACTCGCGCCCCGACCACTCGCGCCCCCCCGATCCCCTCGCGCAGCCCCGACCTCCTCTCGATACCCGACCCCACGCGCCCCTGACCTCCTCTCGATCCCCGACCCCCACGCGCCCCCGACCTCCTCTCGATCCCCGACCCCCACGCGCCCCCGACCTCCTCTCGATACCCGACCCCCACGCGCCCCCGACCTCCTCTCGATCCCCGACCCCCACGCGCCCCCGACCTCCTCTCGATACCCGACCCCACGCGCCCCCGACCTCCTCTCGATACCCGACCCCCACGCGCCCCCGACCTCCTCTCGATACCCGACCCCCACGTGCCCCCGACCTCCTCTCGATACCCGACCCCCACGTGCCCCCGACCTCCTCTCGATACCCGACCCCCACGCGCCCCCGACGTCCTCTCGATACCCGACTCCCTCGCGCACCCCGACCTCCTCTCGATACCCGACCCCCACGCGCCCCCCGAACTCCTCTCGATACCCGACCCCCACGCGCCCCCCGACCTCCTCTCGATCCCCGACACCCTCACGCCCCCCGACCCCGTCACGCCCCCGACCCCCTCGCGCCCCCCGACCCCCTCGCGCAGCCACGACCTCCTCGCTCTCCCCCGACCTCCTCTCGATCCCCGATCCCCTCGCGCTCCGCAACACCCTCGCGCAGCCCTGACCCCCTCGCGCTCCCCGACCCCCTCACGCTCCCTGACCCCCTCACGCTCCCCGACCCCCTGGCGCTCCCCGACTCCCTCGTGCTCCCCGACCCCGTTGCCCTCCCCGACCCCCTCGCGCTCCCCGACCCCGTCGCCCTCCCCGACCCCCTCGCACTCCCCGACCCTCTCACGCTCCTCGACCCGCTCGCGCAGCCCCGACCCCCTCGTGCTCCCCGACCCCGTCGCCCTCCCCGACCCCCTCGTGCTCCCCGACCCCGTCGCACTCCCCGACCCCCTCACTCTCCTCGACCCGCTCGCGCAGCCCCGACCCCCTCGTGCTCCCCGACCCCGTCGCCCTCCCCGACTCCCTCACGCTCCCCGACCCCCTCGCGCAGCCCTGACCCCCTCACGTTCTCCGACCCCCTCGCGCAGCCCCAATCCCCTCACGCTCCCCGACCCCCTCGTGCTCCCCGACCCCCTCGTGCTCCCCGACCCCGTCGCCCTCCCCGACCCCCTCGCGCTCCCCGACCCCCTCGCGCAGCCCTGACCCCCTCACGTTCTCCGACCCCCTCGCGCAGCCCCGACCCCCTCACGCTCCCCGACCCCCTCGTGCTCCCCGACCCCCTCGTGCTCCCCGACCCCGTCGCCCTCCCCGACCCCCTCACGTTCCCCGACCCCCTCGCGCAGCCCCGACCCCTTCACGCTCCCCGACCCCCTCGTGCTCCCCGACCCCGTCGCCCTCCCCGACCCCCTCACGTTCCCCGACCCCCTCGCGCAGCCCCGACCCCCTCACGCTCCCCGACCCCCTCGTGCTCCCCGACCCCGTCGCCTTCCCCGACCCCCTCACGTTCCCCGACCCCCTCACGCAGCCCCGACCCCTTCACGCTCCCCGACCCCCTCGCGCTCCGACCTGTCTGTTGTCAGCCACCATGTAAAGTTCGACGTATTTTCGATGTTCCGAGGAGTCACGACGCACCTGCAGCAATCAAAATGAGATTGAGACCAAAACATAACCCTCGCCGACCCCTCGCCGACCCCTCGCCGACCCCTCGCCGACCCCTCGCCGACCCCTTGCCGACCCCTCGCCGACCCCTCACCAACTCCATAACCCTCACTGACCCCTCGCCGACCCCTCGCCGACCCCTCGCCGACCCCTCGCCGACCCCTCACCAACTCCATAACCCTCACTGACCCCTCGCCGACCCCTTGCCGACCCCTCGCCGACCCCTCACCAACTCCATAACCCTCGCCGACCCCTCGCCGACCCCTCGCCGACCCCTCACTGACCACTCACTGACCCCTCGCCGACCCCTTGCCGACCCCTCACCAACTCCATAACCCTCACTGACCCCTCGCCGACCCCTCACCAACTCCATAACCCTCACTGACCCCTCGCCGACCCCTCGCCAACTCCATAACCCTCACTGACCCCTTACCGACCCCTCGCCGACCCCTCACGGACCCCTCGCCGACCCCTCACTGACCCCTCGCCGACACCTCACCGACCCCATAACCCTCACCCCACCATCTCCCGGTCTCTGGTCCAATCAGCTCTCTCGATGACGCTGCTCTTACCCTGTGACGTTGATGAAGAAAACCCCTCAGTTATGCTGATCTTTGATTGGCTGTTGACCTGCTGACCACAGGTACCTGTCCTGATTGGTAGATGATCTGTCCTATAGAGGATGTGATGCTGGTTGCCGCTGTCTGTGATTGGCTGTAAATAGTAACTGTTATTGGTGTCCAAAACGACAACACCGCTGGAAAAAACCGAAAGAAACGTCAAAAACTGACCGGCCGACTCCCACTGACCCCCCACTGACCGCCACTGACCCCCGCCGATCTGTACCGACCCCCCACCGACCCCCACTGACCCCCACCGACCCCCACTGACCCCCACTGACCCCCGCCGATCCGTACCGACCCCCACTGACTCCCACTGACCCCCGCCGATCCGTACTGACCCCCCACTGACTCCCACTGACCCCCGCCGATCCGTACCGACCCCCACTGACCCCCACTGACCCCCCACTGACTCCCACTGACCCCCGCCGATCCGTACCAACCCCCACTGACTCCCACTGACCCCCGCCCATCTGTACCGACCCCCCACCGACCCCCACTGACCCCCACCGACCCCCACTGACCCCCACTGACCCCCGCCGATCCGTACCGACCCCCACTGACTCCCTCTGACCCCCGCCGATCCGTACCGACCCCCACTGACCCCCCACTGACTCCCACTGACCCCCGCCGATCCGTACCGACCCCCACTGACCCCCACTGACCCCCCACTGACTCCCACTGACCCCCGCCGATCCGTACCAACCCCCACTGACTCCCACCGACCCCCGCTGATCTGTACCGACCCCCCACCGACCACCACTGACCCCCACCGACCGCCACTGACCCCCGCCGATCCGTACCGACCCCCACTGACCCCCCACTGACTCCCACTGACCCCCGCCGATCCGTACCGACCCCCACTGACCCCCCACTGACTCCCACTGAGCCCCGCCGATCCGTACCAACCCCCACTGACTCCCACTGACCCCCACTGACCCCCGCCGATCCGTACCAACCCCCACTGACCCCCGCCGATCCGTACCGACCCCCACTGACCCCCCACTGAACCCCGCCGATCCGTACCGACCCCCACTGACCCCCCACTGACCCCCGCCGATCCGTACCAACCCCCACTAACCCCCACTGACCCCCACCGACCCCCACTGACCCCCGCCGACCCCCAACGACCCCCACTAACCCCCCACTGACCCCCGCCGATCCGTACCAACACCCACTGACCCCCACTGACCCCCCACCGACCCCCACCGACCCCCGCCGATCCGTACCGACCCCCACTGACTCGCACTGACCCCCACTGACCCCCGCCGATCCGTACCGTCCCCCACTGACCCCCACTGACCCCCACTGACCCCCCACCGACCCCAACGACCCCCGCCGATCCGCACCGACCCCCACTGACTCCCACTGACCCCCGCCGATCCGTTCCGACCCCCACTGACTCCCACTGACCCCCACCGATCCGTACCGACCCCCACTGACTCCCACTGACTCCCACTGACCCCCGCCGATCCGTACCGACCCCCACTGACCCCCACTGACCCCCCACTGACCCCCGCCGATCGGTACCGACCCCCACTGACTCCGACTGACCGACACCGACTGACCCACACCGACTGACCCACACCGACTGACCCACACTGACTGACCCACACTGACTGACCCACACTGACCCACACCGACTGACACACACCGACTGACCCACACCGACTGACCCACACTGACCCACACCGACTGACACACACCGACTGACCCACACCGACTGACCCACACCGACTGACCCACACCCACTGACCCACACTGACCAAACCGACTAACCCACACCGACTGACCCACACCGACTGACCCACACCGACTGACCCACACCGACTGACCCACACCCACTGACCCACACCCACTGACCCACACCGACTGACCCACACCCACTGACCCACACCCACTGACCCACACTGACCAACACCGACTGACCCACACCGACTGACCCACACCGACTGCCCCACACCCACTGACCCACACAGACCCACACCGACTGACCCACACCGACTGACCCACACCGACTGACCCACACCGACTGACCCACACCCACTGACCCACACCCACTGACCCACACTGACCCACACCCACTGACCCACACCCACTGACCCACACTGACACACACCGACTGACCTACACCGACTGACCCACACCGACTGACCCACACCCACTGACCCACACCCACTGACCCACACTGACCCACACCAACTGACCCACACAGACTGACCCACACCGACTGACCCACACCGACTGACCCACACTGACCCACACCGACTGACCCACACCGACTGACCCACACCGACTGACCCACACCGACTGACCAACACTGACTGACCCACACCGACTGACCTACACCGACACACCCACACCGACTGACCCACACCGACTGACCCACATCGACTGACCCACACCGACTGACCCACACCGACTGACCCACACTGACCCACACCGACTGACCCACACTGACCCACACTGACTGACCCACACTGACCCACACCGACTGACCCACACCGACTGACCCACACCGACTGACCCACACCGACTGACACACACCCACTGACCCACACTGACCCACACCGACTGACACACACCGACCGACCCACATCGACTGACCCACACCGAATGACACACACCGACTGACCCACACTGACTGACACACACCGACCGACCCACACCGACTGACCCACACTGACCCACACCGACTGACCCGCACTGACCCACACCGACTGACCCACACCGACTGACCCACACCGACTGACCCACACCCACTGACCCAGACTGACCCACACTGACTGACCCACACCGACTGACCCACACTGACCCACACTGACTGACCCACACCGACTGACCCACACCGACTGACCCACACCGACTGACCCACACCGACTGACCCACACCGACTGACCCACACCGACTGACCCACACTGACCACACCGAGTGACCCACACAGACTGACCCACACTGACTGACCCACACCGACTGACCAACACTGACTGACCCACACTGACTGACCCACACCGACTGACCCACACCGACTGACCCACACCGACTGACCCACACCGACTGACCCACACTGACCCACACCGACTGACCCACACTGACTGACCCACACTGACTGACCCACACCGACTGAGCCACACCGACTGACCCACACTGACTGACCCACACCGACTGACCCACACCGACTGACCCACACTGACCCACACCGACTGACCCACACTGACCCACACCGACTGACCTGCACCGACTGACCCGCACCGACTGACCCACACCGACTGACCCACACTGAACAACACTGACTGACCCACACTGACTGACCCACACTGACCCACACCGACTGACCCACACCGACTGACCCACACCGACTGACCCACACTGACTGACCCACACCGACTGACCCACACTGACTGACCCACACCGACTGACCCACACTGACCCTCACCGACTGACCCACACTGAATGACCCACACCGACTGACCCACACTGACTGACCCACACTGACTGACCCACACCGACTGACCCACACCGACTGACCCACACTGACTGACCCACACTGACTGACCCACACCGACTGGCCCACACTGACTGACCCACACTGACTGACCCACACTGACTGACCCACACTGACCCACACCGACTGGCCCACACTGACTGACCCACACTGACTGACCCACACCGACTGACCCACACCGACTGAGCCACACTGAGTGACCCACACTGACTGACCCACACTGACTGACCCACACCGACTGACCCACACCAACTGACCCACACCGACTGACCCACACTGACCCACGCCGACTGACCCGCACCGACTGACCCACACTGACCCACACCGACCCACACCGACTGACCCACACTGACCCACACCGACTGACACACTGACCCACACTGACTGACCCACACCGACTGACCTACACCGACTGACCCACACCGACTGACCCACACCGACTGACCCACACTGACCCACACCGACTGACCCACACCGACTGACCCACACTGACCCACATTGACTGACCCGCACCGACTGACCCACACCGACTGGCCCACACCGACTGACCCACACTGACCCACACCGACTGACCCACACTGACTGACACACACCGACTGGCCCACACTGACCCACACAGACTGACCCACACCGACTGACCCACACTGACCCACACCGACTGACCCACACTGACCCACACCGACTGACCCACACCGACAAGCCCACACCGACTGACCCACACCGACTGACCCACACTGACTGACCCACACTGACCCACACTGACTGACCCACACCGACTGACCCACACTGACCCACACCGACTGACCCACACCGACTGACCCACACCGACTGACCCACACTGACCCACACTGACTGACCCACACCGACTGACCCACACTGACTGACCCACACCGACTGACCCACACTGACCCACACCGACTGACCCACACCGACTGACCCACACCGACTGACCCACACTGACCCACACCGACTGACCCACACCGACTGACCCACACTGACCCACACCGACTGACCCACACCGACTGACCCACACCGACTGACCCACACCGACTGACCCACACTGACTGACCCACACCGACTGACCCACACTGACCCACACCGACTGACCCACACCGACTGACCCACACCGACTGACCCACACCGACTGACCCACACCGACTGACCCACACCGACTGACCCACACTGACCCACAACGACTGACACACACCGACTGACCCACACTGACTGACCCACACTGACTGACCCACACCGACTGACCCACACTGACCACACCGAGTGACCCACACTGACTGACCCACACTGACTGACCCACACTGACTGACCCACACCGGCTGACCCACACCGTCTGACCCACACCGTCTGACCCACACCGACTGACCCACACTGACAGACCCACACCGACTGACCCACACTGACCCACACCGACTGACCCACACTGACTGACCCACACTGACTGACCCACACCGACTGAGCCACACTGACTGACCCACACTGACTGACCCACACTGACTGACCCACACCGACTGACCCACACTGACCCACACCGACTGACCCGCACCGACTGACCCGCACCGACTGACCCACACCGACTGACACACACTGACCCACACTGACTGACCCACACTGACTGACCCACACTGACCCACACCGACTGACCCACACTGACTGACCCACACCGACTGACCCACACTGACCCTCACCGACTGACCCACACTGACTGACCCACACCGACTGACCCACACTGACTGACCCACACCGACTGACCCACACCGTCTGACCCACACTGACCCACACCGACTGACCCGCACCGACTGACCCACACTGACCCACACCGACCCACACCGACTGACCCACACTGACCAACACTGACTGACCCACACTGACCCACACTGACTGACCCACACCGACTGACCCACACCGACTGACACACACCGACTGACCCACACCGACTGACCCACACTGACCCACACCGACTGACCCACACCGACTGACCCACACCGACTGGCCCACACCGACTGACCCACACTGACCCACACCGACTGACCCACACTGACTGACCCACACCGACTGGCCCACACTGACCCACACCGACTGACCCACACCGACTGACCCACACTGACCCACACCGACTGACCCACACTGACCCACACCGACTGACCCACACCGACTGACCCACACCGACTGACCCACACCGACCCACACCGACTGACCCACACTGAGCCACACCGACTGACCCACACCGACTGACCCACACCGACTGGCCCACACCGACTGACCCACACCGACTGACCCACACCGACTGACCCACACTGACCAACACTGACTGACCCACACCGACTGACCCACACTGACCCACACCGACTGACCCACACCGACTGACCCACACTGACTGACCCACACCGACTGACCCACACTGACTGACCCACACTGACTGACCCACACCGACTGACCCACACTGACCCACACTGACTGACCCACACTGACTGACCCACACTGACTGACCCACACCGACTGACCCACACTGACTGACCCACACCGACAGACCCACACTGACCCACACTGACTGACCCACACTGACTGACCCACAATGACCCACACCGACTGACCCACACCGACTGACCCACACCGACTGACCCACACTGACCCACACCGAACGACCCACACCGACTGACCCACAACGACTGACCCACACCGACTGACCCACACTGACCCACACTGACTGACCCACACTGACCCACACCGACTGACCAACACTGACCCACACTGACTGACCCACACTGACCCACACCGACTGACCCTCACTGACTGACCCACACTGACCCACAAAGACTGACCTACACCGACTGACCCACACCGACTGACCCACACCGACTGACCCACACCGACTGACCCACACCGACTGACCCACACCGACTGACCCACACCGACTGACCCACACCGACTGACCCACACCGACTGACACACACCGACTGAACCACACCGACTGGCCCACACCGACTGACCCACACCGACTGACCCGCACTGACCCACACCGACTGACCCACACCGACTGACCCACACCGACTGACCCACACTGACTGACCCACACTGACCCACACCGACTGACCCACACTGACTGACCCACACTGACCCACACCGACTGACCCACACCCACTGACCCACACCCACTGACCCACACTGACCCACACTGACTAACCCACACCAATTGACCCGCACTGACTGACCCACACTGACCCACACCGACTGACCCACACCGACTGATCTTCACCGACTGAGCCACACCGAATGACCCACACCGACTGACCCACACAGACTGACCCACACCGACTGACCCACACCGACTGACCCACACCGACTGACCCACACCGACTGACCCACACTGACCCACACCGAGTGACCCACACCGAGTGACCCACACCGAGTGACCCACACTGACCCACACCGACTGACCCACACTGACCCACACCGACTGACCCACAGCGACTGACACAAACTGAGTGACCCACACCGACCCACACTGGCTGACCCACACCGACTGACCCACACTGACTGACCCACACCGACTGACCCACACTGACTGACCCACACTGACTGACCCACACTGACTGACCCACACCGACTGACCCACACTGACCCACACCGACTGACCCGCACCGACTGACCCGCACCGACTGACCCACACCGACTGACACACACTGACCCACACTGACTGACCCACACTGACTGACCCACACTGACTGACCCACACCGACTGACCCACACTGACTGACCCACACCGACTGACCCACACTGACCCTCACCGACTGACCCACACTGACTGACCCACACCGACTGACCCACACTGACCCACACCGACCCACACCGACTGACCCACACTGACCAACACCGACTGACCCACACTGACCCACACTGACTGACCCACACCGACTGACCCACACCGACTGACACACACCGACTGACCCACACCGACTGACCCACACTGACCCACACCGACTGACCCACACCGACTGACACACACCGACTGACCCACACCGACTGATCCACACTGACCCACACCGACTGACCCACACCGACTGACCCACACCGACTGACCCACACCGACCCACACCGACTGACCCACACTGAGCCACACCGACTGACCCACACCGACTGACCCACACCGACTGGCCCACACCGACTGACCCACACCGACTGACCCACACCGACTGACCCACACTGACCAACACTGGCTGACCCACACCGACTGACCCACACTGACCCACACCGACTGACCCACACCGACTGACCCACACTGACTGACCCACACCGACTGACCCACACTGACTGACCCACACTGACTGACCCACACCGACTGACCCACACTGACCCACACTGACTGACCCACACTGACTGACCCACACTGACTGACCCACACCGACTGACCCGCACCGACTGACCCACACTGACCCACACCGACCCACACCGACTGACCCACACTGACCAACACCGACTGACCCACACTGACCCACACTGACTGACCCACACCGACTGACCCACACCGACTGACACACACCGACTGACCCACACCGACTGACCCACACTGACCCACACCGACTGACCCACACCGACTGACCCACACCGACTGACCCACACCGACTGGCCCACACCGACTGACCCACACTGACCCACACCGACTGACCCACACTGACTGACCCACACCGACTGGCCCACACTGACCCACACCGACTGACCCACACCGACTGACCCACACTGACCCACACCGACTGACCCACACTGACCCACACCGACTGACCCACACCGACTGACCCACACCGACTGACCCACACCGACCCACACCGACTGACCCACACTGAGCCACACCGACTGACCCACACCGACTGACCCACACCGACTGGCCCACACCGACTGACCCACACCGACTGACCCACACCGACTGACCCACACTGACCAACACTGACTGACCCACACCGACTGACCCACACTGACCCACACCGACTGACCCACACCGACTGACCCACACTGACTGACCCACACCGACTGACCCACACTGACTGACCCACACTGACTGACCCACACCGACTGACCCACACTGACCCACACTGACTGACCCACACTGACTGACCCACACTGACTGACCCACACCGACTGACCCACACTGACTGACCCACACCGACAGACCCACACTGACCCACACTGACTGACCCACACTGACTGACCCACAATGACCCACACCGACTGACCCACACCGACTGACCCACACCGACTGACCCACACTGACCCACACAGAACGACCCACACCGACTGACCCACAACGACTGACCCACGCCGACTGACTCACACTGACCCACACTGACTGACCCACACTGACCCACACCGACTGACCAACACTGACCCACACTGACTGACCCACACTGACCCACACCGACTGACCCTCACTGACTGACCCACACTGACCCACAAAGACTGACCTACACCGACTGACCCACACCGACTGACCCACACCGACTGACCCACACCGACTGACCCACACCGACTGGCCCACACCGACTGACCCACACCGACTGACCCGCACTGACCCACACCGACTGACCCACACCGACTGACCCACACCGACTGACCCACACTGACTGACCCACACCGACTGACCCACACTGACTGACCCACACTGACCCACACCGACTGACCCACACCCACTGACCCACACCCACTGACCCACACTGACCCACACTGACTAACCCACACCAATTGACCCGCACTGACTGACCCACACTGACCCACACCGACTGACCCACACCGACTGATCTTCACCGACCGACCCACACCGAATGACCCACACCGACTGACCCACACAGACTGACCCACACTGACCCACACCGACTGACCCACACCGACTGACCCACACCGACTGACCCACACCGACTGACCCACACCGACTGACCCACACTGACTGACCCACACCGACTGACCCACACTGACTGACCCACACTGACTGACCCACACCGACTGACCCACACCGACTGACCCACACCGACTGACCCACACTGACCCACACCGACTGACCCACACTGACTGACCCACACCGACTGACCCACACTGACTGACCCACACTGACTGACCCACACCGACTGACCCACACCGACTGACCCACACCGACTGACCCACACTGACCCACACCGACTGACCCACACTGACTGACCCACACCGACTGACCCACACTGACTGACCCACACCGACTGACCCACACTGACTGACCCACACCGACTGACCCACACTGACTGACCCACACTGACTGACCCACACTGACTGACCCACACCGACTGTCCCACACTGACTGACCCACACCGACTGACCCACACCGACTGACACACACCGACTGACCCACACTGACCCACACCGTGTGACCCACACCGGCTGACCCACACCGAGTGACCCACACCGAGTGACCCACACCGACTGACCAACACCAACTGACCCACACCGACTGACCCACACTGACTGACCCACACCGACTGACCCACACCGACTGACCCACACCGACTGACCCACACTGACTGACCCACACCAACTGACCCACACTGACTGACCTACACTGACCCACCCCGACTGACCCACACTGACCCACACCCACTGACCCACACCGACTGACCCACACTGACCCACCCCGAATGACCCACACCGACTGACCCACACCGACTGACCCACACCGACAGACCCACACCGACTGAACCACACTGACCCACACCGACTGACCCACACCGACTGACCCACACCGACTGACCCACAACGACTGACCCACACCGACTGACCCACACCGACTGACCCACACCGTCTGACCCACACCGTCTGACCCACACCGACTGACCCACACTGACTGACCCACACCGACTGAACCACACTGACTGACCCACACTGACTGACCCACACTGACTGACCCACACTGACTGACCCACACCTACTGACCCACACCAACTGACCCACACCGACTGACCCACACCGACTGACCCACACTGACTGATCCACACCGACTGACCCACACCGTCTGACCCACACCGACTGACCCACACCGACTGACCCACACCGACTGACCCACACTGACTGACCCACACTGACCCACACCGACTGACCCACTCTGACCCACACCGACTGACCCACACTGACTGACCCACACCGACTGACCCACACCGATTGACCCACACTGACCCACACCGACTGACCCACACCGACTGACCCACACCGACTGACCCACACCGACTGACCCACACTGACCCACACCGACTGACCCACACAGACTGACCCACACCGACAGACCCACACCGACTGACCCACACTGACTGACCCACACCGTCTAACCCACACTGACTGACCCACACCGACTGACCCACACTGACCCACACCGACTGACCCACACCGACTGACCCACACTGAACCACACTGACTGACCCACACCGACTGACCCACACTGACCCACACCGACTGACCCACACCGACTGACCCACACTGACCTACACTGACTGACCCACACCGACTGTCCCACACCGACTGACCCACACCCACTGACCCACACCCACTGACCCACACCGACTGACCCACACCGACTGAACCACACCGACTGGCCCACACCGACTGACCCACACCGACTGACCCGCACTGACCCACACCGAATGACCCACATCGACTGACCCACACCGACTGACCCACACTGACTGACCCACACTGACCCACACCGACGGACCCACACTGACTGACCCACACTGACCCACACCCACTGACCCACACCCACTGACCCACACCGACTGACCCACACTGACCCACACCGACTGACCCACACCGACTGACCCACACCCACTGACCCACACCCACTGTCCCACACCCACTGACCCACACCGACTGACCCACACCCACTGACCCACACCGACTGACCCACACTGACTGACCCACACCGACTGACCCACACCGACTGACCCACACTGACCCACACCGACTGACCCACACTGACTGACCCACACTGACTGACCCGCACCGACTGACCCACACCGACTGACCCACACCGACTGACCCACACCGACTGACCCACACTGACCCACACCGACTGACCCGCACCGACTGACCCACACTGACCCACACCGACTGACCCACACCGACTGACCCACACTGACTGACCCACACCGACTGACCCGCACCGACTGACCCACACCGACTGACCCACACTGACCCACGCCGACTGACCCACACCGACTGACCCACACAGACTGACCCACACTGACCCACACCGACTGACCCACACCGACTGACCCACACTGACTGACCCACACTGACTGACCCACTCCGACTGGCCCACATCGACTGACCCACACTGACCCACACCGACTGACCCGCACCGACTGACCCACGCTGACCCACACCGACTGACCCACACCGACTGACCCACACCGACTGACCCACACCGACTGGCCCACACCGACTGACCCACACCGACTGGCCCACACCGACTGACCCACACTGACTGACCCACACCGACTGACCCACACCGACTGACCCACACCGACTGACCCACACCGACTGACCCACACTGACTGACCCACACCGACTGACCCACACCGACGGACCCACACCGACTGACCCACACCGACTGACCCACACCGAGTGACCCACACCGACTGACCCACACCGACTGACCCACACTGACCCACACTGACTGACCCACACTGTCACACACCGACTGACCCACACCGTCAGACACACACCGACTGACCCACACTGACCCACACCGACTGACCCACACCGACTGATCCACACCGACTGACCCACACCGACTGACCCACACTGACCCACACTGAATGACCCACACCGACTGACCCACAGTGACCCACACCGACTGACCCACACCGACTGACCCACACCGACTGACCCACACCGCCTGACCCACACTGACCCACACTGACTGACCCACACTGACCCACACTGACCCACACCGACTGACCCACACTGACTGACCCACACCGACTGACCCACACTGACCCACACCGACTGACCCACACTGACTGACCCACACCGACTGACCCACACCGACTGACCCACACCGACTGACCCACACCGACTGACCCACACCGACTGAACCACACCGACTGACCCACACTGACTGACCCACAATGACCCACACTGACTGACCCACACCGACTGACCCACACCGACTGGCCCACACCGACTGACCCACACCGACTGACCCACAATGACCCACACCGACTGACCCACACCGACTGACCCACACCGACTGACCCACACTGACCCACACCGACTGACCCACACTGACTGACCCACACTGACCCACACCGACTGTCCCACACCCACTGACCCACACTGACCCACACTGACTGACCCACACCAATTGACCCGCACTGACTGACCCACACTGACCCACACCGACTGACCCACACCGACTGATCTTCACCGACTGACCCACACCGAATGACCCACACCGACTGACCCACACTGACTGACCCACACCGACTGACCCACACTGACTGATCCACACCGACTGACCCACACCGTCTGACCCACACCGACTGACCCACACCGACTGACCCACACCGACTGACCCACACTGACTGACCCAGACTTACCCACATCGACTGACCCACTCTGACCCACACCGACTGACCCACACTGACTGACCCACACCGACTGACCCACACCGATTGACCCACACTGACCCACACTGACTGACCCACACCCACTGACCCACACCGACTGACCCACACTGACCCACACCGACTGACCCACACCGACTGACCCACACCGACTGACCCACACTGACTGACCCACACCCACTGACCCACACCGACTGACCCACACTGACCCACACCGACTGACCCACACCGACTGACCCACACCGACTGACCCACACCGACTGACCCACACTGACTGACCCACACTGACTGACCCACACCGACTGACCCACACCGACTGACCCACACCGACTGACCCACACTGACTGACCCACACTGACCCACACCGACTGACCCACTCTGACCCACACCGACTGACCCACACTGACTGACCCACACCAACTGACCCACACCGACTGACCCACACTGACCCACACCGACTGACCCACACCGACTGACCCACACCGACTGACCCACACTGACCCACACCGACTGACCCACACCGACTGACCCACACCGACTGACCCACACTGACTGACCCACACCGTCTAACCCACACTGACTGACCCACACCGACTGACCCACACTGACCCACACCGACTGACCCACCCCGACTGACCCACACTGACCCACACTGACTGACCCACACCGACTGACCCACACCGTCTAACCCACACCGACTGACCCACACCGACTGACCCACACCGACTGACCCACACCGACTGACCCACACCGTCTAACCCACACCGACTGACCCACACTGACTGACCTACACTGACCCACACCGTCTAACCCACACCTACTGACCCACACTGACCCACACCGACTGACCCACACCGACTGACCCACACCAACTGACCCACACCGACTGACCCACACCGACTGGCCCACACCGACTGACCCACACTGACCCACACCGACTGACCCACACCGACTGACCCACACCGACTGACCCACACCGACTGACCCACACCGACTGACCCACACCGACTGAACCACACCGACTGACCCACACTGACTGACCCACACTGACTGACCCACACCGACTGATCCACACTGACCCACACTGACTGACCCACACCGACTGACCCACATCGACTGACCCACACCGACTGACCCACCCACACTGACCCACCCACACGGACCCACCCACACGGAACAGACCCTTCGGCCCATTGCGACTGTGCTGGTCAAAGACAAACCAGCCAACCATTCTAATCCCATTTGCAGCACTGGCCCATTGCCTTGTGTTCCTCAGCATCACATGTAAATCCGTCACAAATATTCGGAGGATCTCAGCATTTATATAGCACCTTGGACATATAAAACCCACCATCAAGAGACCAATAGCAAC
Source organism: Mustelus asterias (assembly GCF_964213995.1). Taxonomy (NCBI): domain Eukaryota; kingdom Metazoa; phylum Chordata; class Chondrichthyes; order Carcharhiniformes; family Triakidae; genus Mustelus; species Mustelus asterias. Next base: position 201,282,777 of record NC_135801.1, read on the forward strand.
CTCTGAACTCCTCTGCAATGTCTCTCGGAGCCAATCCCCTGTTCAAACCCAAAACCCAATCTACACCCAGGACCTGACCACTGACCCTTGAAGCAGAATTGACCCCCTAACCTTTCATAGAAATCATAGAAACCCTACAGTGCAGAAGGAGGCCATTCAGCCCATCGAGTCTGCACCGACCACAATCCCACCCAGGCCCTACCCCCACATATTTACCCGCTAATCTCTCTAACCTACGCATCTCAGGGGCAATTTTTAACTTGGCCAATCAACCTAACCCGCACATCTTTGGACTGTGGGAGGAAACCGGAGCACCCGGAGGAAACCCACGCAGACACGAGGAGAATGTGCAAACTCCACACAGACAGTGACCCGAGCCGGGAATCGAACCCGGGACCCTGGAGCTGTGAAGCAGCAGTGCTCACCACTGCGCTACCGTGCCGCCTCGGGCACTGACCCCCTGATATTCCATCATCATCCTTGACCCTCGTACTGACCTCTGACCCTGCCCTACCCACTGCCCCTGGCTGCCCACACCCTGACCTCAACCTGCCCCCTGACCTCACCTGGACCACCAACCCCAATGACAAAAACTCCTGGCACTGATCCTTGAGCCTCCAAACAGTCCCAAACAAAACCAAGCCCTCGACTGAAGGATTTTGGATTTTCCATCCAATGAGATTTGATATTTAAAGCAGGCCCAATGCACCAATAATCAGGCACGTGACTGGCTGCCCTCTGCCCTCAGGGTTCCAGCGTGACCCTAACAATCCCCAGCTTGGGATCTTACCTGAGACCGGAACAGAGGCTGAGTGCCAGCCATGACCCCTGGTAACCTCTCACACGACCCTGGTACACGCAGTGTTCCTGTGGAACGAAGCACAGCATCAGACAGCAAGTTCCAATCCCATTGGTTACCAATCACGGTAACCATTGGTAATCATTGGTCAGACCAATCAGACTGCGTACTCCATTGCAGCTGCCTTGTTCATTGGTCCTCAGTTTCCCCAGGTTAATATCAGTGAGGAATTCTGCTCCTGGTCATTGCAGCATTCCCTCTGTCCCAGAATCTCACTTCCTGGCAAATCCCTCACTCAACCATTCCCAACAAGCCAGGGATCAACCCTGGTTCAGCAGAGCAGGAGAGCAATGCCAGGAGCAGCACCAGGCAGACCTCAAACTGAGGTGTCAACCTGGTGAAGGACAGGCAGAAGAGATGGTTTTAATCTGGTGTCATGTCCGGTACAGCAGCGCGGGCTGAAGTGATGTACCTTTTCTATTTCTTCACCCAAGTCAGCCACAAGTAATAGGTGAAGGCAAAACATTGTATGTTTGCAAGAAGGGGTTAGATAGCACCTAGTCTGCAGGGAGCAGTCGGAGGGCGGAGCTGAGCGTCATTGTGCGTATAAAACTAACTTACTGGTGAAGGTGATTGGCGGTTGCAGTTCACATTTGCATAAGTGCAGTCACTGTGACCAGAAGGTGGTTTGTGGAGGAGCTGCTGTGAGGGGACGGTTTAGCCCCAAACACGACTTCAGTGTTTCCTTCCCTCCCTCCTCCTCTAACCAAAAAAAAAGTCGGCAGGAGGACCACAAGCAAGGGAGAGGTGAGTTAACATAGAAACATAGAAAACTCCAGCACAAAACAGGCCCTTTGGCCCCACAAGTTGTGCCGAAAATATCCGTACCTTTTAGGCCTACCTATAACCCTCCATCCTATTAAGTCCTATGTACTCATCCAGGAGTCTCTTAAAAGACCCTATTGAGTTTGCCTCCACCACCACTGACGGCAGCCGATTCCACTCGCCCACCACCCTCTGTGTGAAAAGCTTCCCCCTCGCCTATCTCGACTGGAGTCAGTAGAAATAGGCGAGGTGATGAATGAATACTTTTCTTCAGTGTTCACCAAGGAGAGGAGCCATGTTTTTGAGCAAGAGAAGGTGTTACAGGCTAATAGGCTGGAGGAAATAGATGTTCGGAGGGAGGATGTCCTGGCAGGTTTGAATGAACTGAAGGTCGATAAGTCCCCTGGGCCTGATGAAATATATCCTAGGATTCTTTGGGAGGCAAGGGATGAGATTGCAGGGCCTTTGGCTTTGATCTTTGGGTCCTCACTGTCCACGGGGATGGTGCCAGAGGACTGGAGAGTGGCGAATGTTGTTGCTCTGTTTAAGAAAGGGAATAGAAATGACCCTGGTAATTATAGACCGGTTAGTCTTACTTCGGTGGTTGGTAAATTGATGGAAAAGGTCCTTAGGGATGGGATTTACGACCATTTAGAAAGATGCGGATTAATCCGGGATAGTTAGCACGGATTCGTGAAGGACAAGTCGTGCCTCACAAATTTGATAGAATTTTTTGAGGAGGTAACTAAGTGTGTTGATGAAGGTAGGGCAGTTGATGTCATATACATGGATTTTAGTAAGGCGTTTGATAAGGAACCCCATGGTCGGCTTATGATGAAAGTAAGGAGGTGTGGGATAGAGGGAAAGTTGGCCGATTGGATAGGTAACTGGCTATCTGATCGAAGACAGAGGGTGGTGGTGGATGGAAAATTTTCGGACTGGAGGCAGGTTGCTAGCAGAGTGCCACAGGGATCAGTGCTTGGTCCTCTGCTCTTTGTGATTTTTATTAATGACTTAGAGGAGGGGGCTGAAGGGTGGATCAGTAAATTTGCTGATGACACCAAGATTGGTGGAGTAGTGGATGAGGTGGAGGGCTGTTGTAGGCTGCAAAGAGACATAGATAGGATGCAAAGCTGGGCTGAAAAATGGCAAATGGAGTTTAACCCTGATAAATGTGAGGTGATTCCGCAGGCTTTTTCCGCTGAGGCTAGGGGAGAAAAAAACCAGAGGGCATGGGTTAAGGGTGAAAGGAGAAAAGTTTAAAGGGAATATTAGGGGGGGGCTTCTTCACGCAGAGAGTGGTGGGAGTGTGGAATGAGCTGCCGGATAAAGTGGTAAATGCGGGGTCACTTTTAACATTTAAGAAAAACTTGGACAGGTTCATGGATGAGAGGGGTGTGGAGGGATATGGTCCAAGTGCAGGTCAGTGGGACTAGGCATAAAATGGTTCGGCACAGACAAGAAGGGCCAAAAGGCCTGTTTCTGAGCTGTAATTTTCTATGGTTCTATGGTTCTATGATTCATTTTGGTCGGACTAATTTAAATGTGGATTACAGGGTCAAAGGTAGGGTTCTGAAGACTGTGGAGGAACAGAGAGATCTTGGGGTCCATATCCACAGATCTCTAAAGGTTGCCACTCAAGTGGATAGAGCTGTGAAGAAGGCCTATAGTGTGTTAGCTTTTATTAACAGGGGGTTGGAGTTTAAGAGCCGTGGGGTTATGCTGCAACTGTACAGGACCTTGGTGAGACCACATTTGGAATATTGTGTGCAGTTCTGGTCACCTCACCATAAGAAGGATGTGGAAGTGCTGGAAAGAGTGCAGAGGAGATTTACCAGGATGCTGCCTGGTTTGGAGGGTAGGTCTTATGAGGAAAGGTTGAGGGAGCTAGGGCTGTTCTCTCTGGAGCGGAGGAGGCTGAGGGGAGACTTAATAGAGGTTTATAAAATGATGAAGGGGATAGATAGAGTGAACGTTCAAAGACTATATCCTCGGGTGGATGGAGCTATTACAAGGGGGCATAACTATAGGGTTCATGGTGGGAGATATAGGAAGGATATCAGAGGTAGGTTCTTTACGCAGAGAGTGGTTGGGGTGTGGAATGGACTGCCTGCAGTGATAGTGGAGTCAGACACTTGAGGAACATTTAAGCGGTTATTGGATAGGCACATGGAGCACACCAGGATGATAGGGAGTGGGATAGCTTGATCTTGGTTTCAGATAAAGCTCGGCACAACATCGTGGGCCGAAGGGCCTGTTCTGTGCTGTACTGTTCTATGTTCTATGTTCCAAAGCCTCCACATCCTTCTGGTCGTTTGGCGACCAGAATTGAACACTATATTCCAAGTGCGGCCTAACTAAGGTTCTATAAAGCTCAAACATGACTTGCCAATTTTTAAACTCAATACCCCGGCCAATGAAGGCAAGCATGCCGTATGCCTTCTTGACTACCTTCTCCGCCTGCGTTGCCACTTTCAGTGACCTGTGTACCTGTACATTCAGATCCCTCTACCTATCAATACTCTCAAGGGTTCTGCCATTTACTGTATATTTCCTATCTGTCTTAGACCTTCCAAAATGCATTACCTCACATTTGTCCGGATTAAACTCCATATGCCATCTCTCCGCCCAAGTCTCCAACTGATCTATATCATGCTGTATCCTCTGATGGTCCTCATCGCTATCCGCAAATCCACCAACCTTTGTGTTGTCCGCAAACTTACTAGTCAATACAGTTTCATTTTCCTCCAAATCATTTTTATATATCACAAACAGCAAAGGTCCCAGCACTGATCCCTGAGGAACACCACTTGTCCCAGCCCTCCATTCAGAAATGCACCCTTCCACTGCTACCTTCTGTCTTCTCTGACGGAGCCAGTTTTGTATCCACCTTGCCAGCTCACCTCTGATCCCATGCGACTTCACCTTCTGCACCAGTCTGCCATGAGAGATCTTGTCAAAGGTCTGACTGAAGTCCATGTAGACAACATCCACTGCCCTACCCTCATCAATCATCTTCATCACTTCCTCGAAAAACTCGATCAAGTTCGTGAGACACGACCTCCCCTTCACAAAACCATGTTGCCTCTCACTAATACGTCCACTTATTTCCAAGTGGGAGTAAATCCTGTCTCGAAGAATCCTCTCCAATAATTTCCCTACCACTGATGTAAGGCTCACCGGCCTGTAATTACCTGGATAATTCTTGCTACCCTTCTTAAACAAAGGAACAACATTGGCTATTCTCCAATCCTCTGGGACCTCCCCTGTATGATGTGGAGATGCCGGCATTGGACTGGGGTAAACACAGTAAGAAGTTTAACAACACCAGGTTAAAGTCCAACAGGTTTATTTGGTAGCAAAAGCCACACAAGCTTTCGGAGCTCTAAGCCCCTTCTTCAGGCGAGTGGGAATTCTGTTCACAAACAGAGCATATAAAGACACAGACTCAATTTACAGAATAATGGTTGGAATGCGAATACTTACAGCTAATCAAGTCTTTAAGAAATAAAACAACGTGAGTGGAGAGAGCATCAAGACAGGCTAAAAAGATGTGTATTGTCTCCAGACAAGACAGCCAGTGAAACTCTGCAGGTCCAGGCAACTGTGGGGGTGACAAATAGTGTGACATGAACCCAATATCCCGGTTGAGGCCGTCCTCGTGGGTGCGGAACTTGGCTATCAGTTTCTGCTCAGCGACTCTGCGCTGTCGAGTGTCGCGAAGGCCACCTTGGAGAACGCTTACCCGAATATCAGAGGCCGAATGCCCGTGACCGCTGAAGTGCTCCCCAACAGGAAGAGAACAGTCTTGCCTGGTGATTGTCGAGCGGTGTTCATTCATCCGTTGTCGCAGCGTCTGCATGGTTTCCCCAATGTACCATGCCTCGGGACATCCTTTCCTGCAGCGTATCAGGTAGACAACGTTGGCCGAGTTGCAAGAGTATGTACCGTGTAGCTGGTAGATGGTGTTCTCACGTGAGATGACGGCATCTGTGTCGATGATCCGGCACGTCTTGCAGAGGTTGCTGTGGCAGGGTTGTGTGGTGTCGTGGTCACTGTTCTCCTGAAGGCTGGGTAGTTTGCTGCGGACAATGGTCTGTTTGAGGTTGTGCGGTTGTTTGAAGGCAAGAAGTGGGGGTGTGGGGATGGCCTTGGCGAGCTGTTCGTCTTCATCAATGACATGTTGAAGGCTCCGGAGGAGATGCCGTAGCTTCTCCGCTCCGGGGAAGTACTGGACAACGAAGGGTACTCTGTCCACCGTGTCCCGCGTTTGTCTTCTGAGGAGGTCGGTGCTGTTTTTCGCTGTGGCGCGTTGGAACTGTTGATCGATGAGTCGAGCGCCATATCCTGTTCTTATGAGGGCATCTTTCAGCGTCTGGAGGTGTCTGTTGCGATCCTCCTCATCCGAGCAGATCCTGTGTATTCGGAGGGCTTGTCCGTAGGGGATGGCTTCTTTAGCGTGTTTCGGGTGGAAGCTGGAGAAGTGGAGCATCGTGAGGTTATCCGTGGGCTTGCGGTACAGTGAGGTGCTGAGGTGACCGTCCTTAATGGAGATGCGTGTGTCCAAGAATGCAACCGATTCCGGAGAGTAGTCCATGGTGAGTCTGATGGTGGGATGGAACTTGTTGATGTCATCATAGAGTTGTTTCAGTGATTGTTCACCATGAGTCCAAAGGAAGAAAATGTCATCGATGTATCTAGTGTATAGCATCGGTTGAAGGTCCCGTGCGGTGAAGAAGTCTTGTTCGAACATGTGCATGAAGATGTTGGCATATTGAGGTGCGAATTTGGTCCCCATGGCTATTCGGTGTGTCTGGATGAAGAACTGGTTGTTGAAGGTGAAGATATTGTGGTCCAGGATGAAGCGGATGAGATGTAAAATTGCATCTGGAAACTGGCAGCTTCTGCCATTTGTTATATATACAAATGATTTGGAAGAAGGTGTAACTGGTGTAATCAGCAAGTTTGCAGATGACACGAAGATGGCTGGACTTGAGGATAGCGAAGAGCATTGTCGGGCAATACAGCAGGATATAGACAGGCTGGAAAATTGGGCAGAGAGGTGGCAGATGGAGTTTAATCCGGATAAATGCGAAGTGATGCATTTTGGAAGAAATAATGTAGGGAGGAGTTATACAATAAATGGCAGAGTCATCAGGAGTATAGAAACACAGAGGGACCTAGGTGTGCAAGTCCACAAATCCTTGAAGGTGGCAACACAGGTGGAGAAGGTGGTGAAGAAGGCATATGGTATGCTTGCCTTTATAGGACGGGGTATAGAGTATAAAAGCTGGAGTCTGATGATGCAGCTGTATAGAACGCTGGTTAGGCCACATTTGGAGTACTGCGTCCAGTTCTGGTCGCCGCACTACCAGAAGGACGTGGAGGCGTTAGAGAGAGTGCAGAGAAGGTTTACCAGGATGTTGCCTGGTATGGAGGGTCTTAGCTATGAGGAGAGATTGGGTAAACTGGGGTTGTTCTCCCTGGAAAGACGGAGAATGAGGGGAGATCTAATAGAGCTGTACAAGATTATGAAGGGGATAAATAGGGTGAACGGTGGGAAGCTTTTTCCCAGATCAGAAGTGACGATCACGAGGGGTCACGGGCTCAAGGTGAGAGGGGCGAAGTATAACTCAGATATTAGAGGGATGTTTTTTACACAGAGGGTGGTGGGGGCCTGGAATGCGCTGCCAAGTAGGGTGGTGGAGGCAGCCACACTGACATCGTTTAAGACTTACCTGGATAGTCACATGAGCAGTCTGGGAATGGAGGGATACAAACGATTGGTCTAGTTGGACCAAGGAGCGGCACAGGCTTGGAGGGCCGAAGGGCCTGTTTCCTGTGCTGTATTGTTCTTTGTTCTTTGGTGCCAGTTCCAACAAGCTCCGAAAGCTTGTGTGGCTTTTGCTACCAAACAAACCTGTTGGACTTTAACCTGGTGTTGTTAAACCTCTTACTGGACCTCCCCTGTAGCCAGTGAGGATACAAAGATTTCTCTCAAGGCCCCAGCAATTTCCTCCCTTGCCTCTCTCAGTATTCTGGGGTATATCCCATCAGGCCCTGGGGACTTGTCTACCTTAATGTTTCTCAAGAACCCCAATACCTCCTCCTTTTGATCTCAACATGACTCAAACTATCTACACACCCTTTCCCAGACTCATCATCCACCAAGTCCGTCTCTTTGGTGAATACTGACGCAAAGTACTCATTTAATACCTCGCCCATTTCCTCTGGCTCCACACATAGATTCCCTCCCTTGTCCTTGAGTGGGCCAACCCTCTCCCTGGCTACCCTCTTGCTCTTTATATCTGTGTAAAAAGCCTTGGGATTTTCCTTAATCCTGCTGGCCAATGGTTTTCGTGACCCCTTTTTGCCCTCCTTACTCCTTGCTTAAGTTTTTTTCTACTTTCCTTGTAGATATTTGCAGTGGAAGGACGTGATCGCACTAGAGGGGGTGCGGAGGAGATTCACCAGGATGCTGCCTGGGACGGAGCGTTTCAGTTATGAAGAGAGGTTGGATAGGCTTGGGTTGTTTTCTCTGGAGCAGAGAAGACTGAAGGGGTGACCTGATTGAAATGCTCAGGATTATGAGGGGCATGGACAGGGTGGATGAGGAGCAGCTGTTCACGTTAGTTGAAGGGTCAGTCATGAGAGGACACAAGTTAAAAGTGAGTGGCAGGAGGTTTAGGGGGGATTTGAGGAAAAACCTTTTTACCCAGAAGGTGAGGGTCCGGAATGCGCTGCCTGGGAGGGTGGTGGAGGCGGGATGCCTCACATCCTTTAAAAAGTACCTGGATGAGCACATGGCGCATCATAAGATTCAGGGCTATGGACCGGGTGCTGGCCAGTGGGACTAGGTGGGCAGGTCAGGTGTTTCTAATGTGTTGGTGTGGACTTGATGGGTCGAAGGACCTCCTTTGTGTTGTGTGATTCTATGAATACTCCCCACTTGCCTGGATGGGTGCAGCTCCAACAACACCATCCAGGACAAAGCAGCCCCGCTTGATTGGCACCTCATCTACAAACATTCAATCCCTCCCCCACCGACGCTCAGTAGCAGCAGTGTGTACTATCTACAAGATGCACTGCAGCAATTCACCAAAGATCCTTAGACAGCACCTTCCAAACCCACGACCACTTCCATCGAGAAGGACAAGGACAGCAGACACATGGGAACACCACCACCTGCAAGTTCCCCTCCAAACCACTCACCATCCTGACTGGAAATATATCGCCGTTCCTTCACTGTCACTGGGTCAAAATCCTGGAATTCCCTCCCTAACGGCATTGTGGGTCAACCCACAAAACATGGACTGCAGCGATTCAAGAAGGCAGCTCAACATCACCTTCTCAAGGGCAACTGAAGGAGTGCCGCACTGTCACAGGATCAGTGTTGAGGGAGTGCCACACTGTCAGAGTGCAGAAAAGATTTACTAGGATGCGACCGGGACTTGATGGATTGAGTTATAAGGAGAGGCTGAATAGACTGGGACTTTTTTCTCTGGAGCGTAGGAGGCTGACCCCCTCAGCCCACTGGCCCAATTGATCCCCCCGACCTGATAGAGGTCTATAAAATAATGAGGGGCACAGGTCAGCTAGATAGTCAATATCTTTTCCCAAAGGTAGGGGAGTCTAAAACTAGAGGGCATAGGTTCAAGGTGAGAGGGGAGAGATACAAAAGTGTCCAGAGGGGCAATTTTTTCACACAGAGGGTGGTGAGTGTCTAGAACAAGCTGCCAGAGGTAGTAGTCATAGAGGTTTGCAGCATGGAAACAGGCCGTTCGGCCCAACATGTCCATGCCGTCCTTTTTTTAAAAAACCCCTAAACTAATCCCAATTGCCCGCATTTGCCCCATATCCCTCTGTACCCATCTGACCCATGTAACTCTCTAAATGCTTTTTAAAAGATAAAATTGTACCCGCCTCTACTACTACCTCTGGCAGCTTGTTCTAGACACTCACCACCCTCTAAAGCTTCGATCTATGATGCTTTAAGAACATAAGAACATAAGAAATAGGAGCAGGAGTAGGCCATCTAGCCCCTCGAGCCTGCCCCGCCATTCAATAAGATCATGGCTGATCTGACGTGGATCAGTACCACTTACCCGCCTGATCCCCATAACCCTTAATTCCCTTACCGATCAGGAATCCATCCATCCGCGCTTTAAACATATTCAGCGAGGTAGCCTCCACCACCTCAGTGGGCAGAGAATTCCAGAGATTCACCACCCTCTGGGAGAAGAAGTTCCTCCTCAACTCTGTCTTAAACCGACCCCCCTTTATTTTGAGGCTGTGTCCTCTAGTTTTAACTTCCTTACTAAGTGGAAAGAATCTCTCCGCCTCCACCCTATCCAGCCCCCGCATTATCTTATAAGTCTCCATAAGATCCCCCCTCATCCTTCTAAACTCCAACGAGTACAAACCCAATCTCCTCAGCCTTTCCTCATAATCCAAACCCCTCATCTCCGGTATCAACCTGGTGAACCTTCTCTGCACTCCCTCCAATGCCAATATATCCTTCCTCATATAAGGGGACCAATACTGCACACAGTATTCCAGCTGCGGCCTCACCAGTGCCCTGTACAGGTGCATCAAGACATCCCTGCTTTTATATTCTATCCCCCTCGCAATATAGGCCAACATCCCATTTGCCTTCTTGATCACCTGTTGTACCTGCAGACTGGGCTTTTGCGTCTCATGCACAAGGACCCCCAGGTCCCTTTGCACGGTAGCATGTTTTAATTTGTTTCCATTGAGATAGTAATCCCATTTGTTATTATTTCCTCCAAAGTGTATAACCTCGCATTTATCAACGTTATACTCCATTTGCCATATCCTCGCCCACTCACTCAGCCTGTCCAAATCTCTCTGCAGATCTTCTCTGTCCTCCACACGATTCACCTTTCCACTTATCTTTGTGTCGTCTGCAAACTTCGTTACCCTACACTCCGTCCCCTCCTCCAGATCATCTATATAAATAGTAAATAGTTGCGGCCCGAGTACCGATCCCTGCAGCACGCCACTAGTTACCTTCCTCCAACCGGAAAAACACCCATTTATTCCGACTCTTTGCTTCCTGTCGGTTAGCCAGTCCCCAATCCACTTTAACACACTACCCCCAACTCCGTGTGCCCTAATCTTCTTCAGCAGCCTTTTATGGGGCACCTTATCAAACGCCTTTTGGAAATCCAAAAACACCGCATCCACCGGTTCTCCTCCATCAACCGCCCTAGTCACATCTTCATAGAAATCCAACATGTTCGTCAAGCATGACTTTCCCCTCATGAATCCATGCTGCGTCTGATTGATCGAGCCATTTCTATCCAGATGCCCTGCTATCTCCTCTTTAATAATGGATTCCAGCATTTTCCCTACTACAGACGTTAAGCTGACCGGCCTATAGTTACCCGCCTTTTGTCTCCTTCCTTTTTTAAACAGCGGCGTAACATTAGCCATTTTCCAATCAACCGGCACTACCCCAGAATGCAATGAGTTTTGATAAATAATCACTAACGCATCCACTATTACCTCTGATATTTCTTTCAATACCCTGGGATGCATTCCATCCGGACCCGGGGACTTGTCCACCTTCAGTCCCATTAGTCTACCCAGCACTGCCTCTCTGGTAACATTAATTGTATTAAGTATTTCTCCTGCTGCCAACCCTCTATCGTTAATAGATGGCTTTCCACCATCTTCATGCTCCTCAGTGCTTTCAACTGCTGCTCCAACCGAAGGAGGTGCTGGTGAGGCCACACCTGGAGTACTGTGTACAGTTTTGGTCTCCTTACTTGAGAAAGGATATACTGACACTGGAGGGGGTGCAGAGGAGATTCACTAGGTTGATTCCGGAGTTGAGAGGGCTGGCATAAGAAGAGAGACTGAGTAGACTGGGGCTATACTCAGTGGAATTCAGAAGAATGAGGGGAGATCTTATGGAAACATATAAGATTATGAAGGGAATAGATAAGATAGAAGCAGGGAAGTTGTTTCTACTGGGAGGTGAAACTGGAACTAGCCGGCATAGCCTCCTCGGGGAAGCCGATTTAGGACTGAGTTGAGGAGGAACTTCTTCACACAAAGGGTTGTGAATCTGTGGGATTCCCTGCCCAGTGAAGCAGTTGAAGCTACCTCATTGAATGTTTTTGAGGGAAGGATAGATAAAGTTTTGAACAGTAAATGAATTAAGGGTTATGGTGAGCGAGCGGGTAAGTGCAGCTGAGTCCACAAAAAGATCAGCCATGATCTTATTGAATGGTGGAGCAGGCTCGAGGGGCCAGGTGGCCGACTCCTGCTCCTAGTTCTTAAACTCGATGCCCCAACCGATGCCCCGCCTCCCCGTCCTCCTCATCCTCACCAATCAGCACTCACCGTGTCATTTGGAGTCATGGTCACTGGTGTACCATCCTGTTGATAATGTCTTTCCAGGTAACCGGCGCTGTATAGCTGGCTGTCAATCAAACACACAGTTAAAGGACCAATCATTTACCAGCTACACAGCACAGTGCAATCCAATTACTCCCTGAACTCGGTCTAACCGTGATGTGGAGATGTCAGAGGTGTCAGTGTGTGCAGGAAGGCTTCCTGACGCAGTATGTAGATAGACCAACAAGAGGCGAGGCCACATTGGATTTGGTACTGGGTAATGAACCAGGCCAGGTGTTAGATTTGGAGGTAGGTGAACACTTTGGTGACAGTGACCACAATTCGATTACGTTTACCTTAGCAATGGAAAGGGATAGGTATATACCGAAGGGCAAGAGTTATAGCTGGGGGAGAGGAAATTATGATGCGATTAGGCGAGATTTAGCCGGCATAGGTTGGGGAAGGAAACTGCAGGGGATGGGCACAATTGTAATGTGGAACTTGTTCAAGGAACAGCTACTACGCGTCCTTGATAAATATGTACCTGTCAGGCAGGGAGGAAGCAGACGTGTGAGGGAACCGTGGGTTACTAAGGAGGTTGAATCTCTTGTGAAGAGGAAGAAGGAGACTTATGTCTCCAGAGGGTGGTGAATCTCTGGAATTCTCTGCCCACTGAGGTGGTGGAGGCTACCTCGCTGAATATGTTTAAAGCGCGGATGGATGGATTCCTGATCGGTAAGGGAATTAAGGGTTATGGGGATCAGGCGGGTAAGTGGTACTGATCCACGTCAGATCAGCCATGATCTTATTGAATGGCGGGGCAGGCTCGAGGGGCTAGATGGCCTACTCCTGCTCCTATTTCGTATGTTCTTATGTTCTTATGTTCTTGGTAGCACAAAAGGTTCAGGGAGCTCAGTAATGTTAGAGATCTAGAAGAGTCGAAGGGTCTTTTTCCAGCTGGAGGTCTGTGACCAGTGGTGTTCCGCAGGGCTCTGTACTGGGACCTCTGCTATTTGTGATTTATATAAATGATTTGGAAGAAGGTGTAACTGGTGTTATCAGCAAGTTTCAGATAAAGCTCGGCACAACATCGTGGGCCGAAGGGCCTGTTCTGTGCTGTACTGTTCTATGTTCTATGTTCTCTGACACGAAGATGGCTGGACTTGCGGATAGCAATGAACATTGTCGGGCAATACAGCAGGATATAGATAGACTGGAAAATTGGGCGGAGAGGTGGCAGATGGAATTTAATCCAGATAAATGCGAAGTGATGCATTTTGAAAGAACTAATGTAGGGGGGAGTTATACAATAAATGGCAGAGTCATCAGGAGTATAGAAACACAGAGGGACCTAGGTGTGCAAGTCCACAAATCCTTGAAGGTGGCAACACAGGTGGAGAAGGTGGTGAAGAAGGCATATGGTATGCTTGCCTTTATAGGACGGGGTATAGAGTATAAAAGCTGGAGTCTGATGATGCAGCTGTATAGAACGCTGGTTACGCCACATTTGGAGTACTGCGTCCAGTTCTGGTCGCCGCACTACCAGAAGGACGTGGAGGCTTTAGAGAGAGTGCAGAGAAGGTTTACCAGGATGTTGCCTGGTATGGAGGGTCTTAGCTGTGAGGAGGGATTGGGTAAACTGGGGTTGTTCTCCCTGGAAAGACGGAGAATGAGGGGAGACCTAATAGAGGTGTACAAAATTATGAAGGGTATAGATAGGGTGAACAGTGGGAAGCTTTTTCCCAGGTCGGAGGTGACGATCACGAGGGGTCACGGGCTCAAGGTGAGAGGGGCGAAGTATAACTCAGATATCAGAGGGACGTTTTTTACACAGAGAGTGGTGGGGGCCTGGAATGCGCTGCCAAGTAGGGTGGTGGAGGCAGGCACGCTGACATCGTTTAAGACTTACCTGGATAGTCACATGAGCAGTCTGGGAATGGAGAGATACAAACGAATGGTCTAGTTGGACCAATGAGCGGCACAGGCTTGGAGGGCCGAAGGGCCTGTTTCCTGTGCTGTACTGTTCTTTGTTCTTTGTACAGGGCTTTGTATACGGCTAATAGGAAGGATCTTAAGAAGGAAATCAGGAGAGTCAGAAGGGGTCATGAGAAGGCCTTGGCAGGCAGGATTAAGGAAAACCCCAAGGCATTCTACAAGTATGTGAAGAGCAAGAGGATAAGACGTGAAAGAATAGGACCTATCAAGTGTGACGGTGGGAAAGTTTGTATGGAACCGGAAGAAATAGCAGAGGTACTTAATGAATACTTTACTTCAGTATTCACTATGGAAAAGGATCTTGGTGGTTGTACTGCCGACTTGCAGCGGACTGAAAAGCTTGAGCATGTAGATATTAAGAAAGAGGGTGTGTTGGAGCTTTTGAAAAGCATCAAGTTAGATAGGTCGCCGGGACCGGATGAGATGCACCCCAGGCTACTGTGGGAGGCGAGAGAGGAGATTGCTGAGCCTCTGGCGATGATCTTTGCATCATCAATGGAGACGGGAGAGGTTCCGGAGGATTGGAGGATTGCGGATGTTGTTCCTTTATTCAAGAAAGGGAGTAGAGATAGCCCTGGAAATTATAGACCGGTGAGTCTAACCTCAGTGGTTGGTAAGTTGACGGGTAAGATCCTGAGAGGCAGGATTTATGAACATTTGGAGAGGTATAATATGATTAAGAATACTCAGCATGGCTTTGTCAAAGGCAGATCATGCATTATGAGCCTGATTGAATTTTTTGAGGATGTGACTAAACACATTGATGAAGGAAGAGCAGTAGATGTAGTATATATGGACTTCAGCAAGGCATTTGATAAGGTGCCCCATGCAAGGCTTATTGAGAAAGTGAGGGGGCATGGGATCCAAGGGGACATTGCTTTGTGGATCCAGAACTGGCTTGCCCACAGAAGGCAAAGAGTGGTTATAGATGGGTCATATTCTGCATGGAGGTCGGTCACCAGTGGAGTGCCCCAGGGATCCATTCTGGGACCCTTACTCTTTGTGATTTTTATAAATGACCTGGATGAGGAAGTGGAGGGATGGGTTGGTAAGTTTGCTGATGACACAAAGGTTGGAGGTGTTGTGGGTAGTGTGGAGGGATGTCAGAAGTTGCAGCGAGACATTGATAGGATGCAAGACTGGCGGAGAAGTGGCAGATGGAGTTCAACCCAGATAAGTGTGAGGTGGTTCATTTTGGCAGGTCAAATAGGATGGCGGAATATAATATTAATGGTAGGACTCTTGGCAGAGTGGAAGATCAGAAGGATCTTGGGGTCCGGGTTCATAGGACGCTCAAAGCAGCTGTGCAGGTTGAGGCTGTGGTTAAGAAAGCGTATGGTGTACTGGCCTTCATCAATCGAGGAATTGAGTTTAGGAGTCGTGAGATAATGTTGCAGCTATATAAGACCCTGGTCAGACCACACTTGGAGTACTGTGCTCAGTTCTGGTCGCCTCATTACAGGAAGGATGTGGAAGCCATAGAAAGGGTGCAGAGGAGATTTACAAGGATGTTGCCTGGGTTGGGGAGCATGCCTTATGAGGATAGGCTGAGTGAGCTCGGCCTTTTCTCCTTGGAGAGATGAAGGATGAGGGGTGACCTGATAAAGGTGTATAAGATGTTGAGAGGTATTGATCAAGTGGATAGTCAGAGGCTTTTTCCTCGGGCTGAAATGGCTGCCACAAGAGGACACAGGTTTAAGGCGCTGGGGAGTAGGTACAGAGGAGATGTCAGGGGTAAGTTTTTCAATCAGAGGGTGGTGGGTGCGTGGAATGGGCTGCCAGCAACGGTAGTGGAGGCGGATTCGATAGGGTCTTTTAAGAGACCTTTAGATAAGTACATGGAACTTAGTAAGATAGAGGGTTATAGGTAAGCCTAGTAATCGCTAAGATAGGGACATGTTCAACTTTGTATTGTGCTGTAGTTTTTTTCTATGATTCACAGCCACTCGCTTTCGGAGCACTGTCCCTTCATCAGGTGAATGGGACTTCTAGAACATAGAACATAGAAAGCCACAGCACAAACAGGCCCTTCGGCCCACAAGTTGCGCTGATCATATCCCTACCTCTAGGCCTATCTATAGCCCTCAATCCCATTAAATCCCATGTACTCATCCAGAAGTCTCTTAAAAGACCCCAACGAGTTTGCCTCCACCACCACCGACGTCAGCCGATTCCACTCACCCACCACCCTCTGAGTGAAAAACTTACCCCTGACATCTCCTCTGTACCTACCCCCCAGCACCTTAAACCTGTGTCCTCTCGTAGCAACCATTTCAGCCCTTGGAAATAGCCTCTGAGAGTCTACCCTATCCAGACCTCTCAACATCTTGTAAACCTCTATCAGGTCACCTCTCATCCTTCGTCTCTCCAGGGAGAAGAGACCAAGCTCCCTCAACCTATCCTCATAAGGCATGCCCCCCAATCCAGGCAACATCCTTGTAAATCTCCTCTGCACCCTTTCAATGGCTTCAACATCTTTCCTGTAATGAGGTGACCAGAACTGCGCGCAGTACTCCAAGTGGGGTCTAACCAGGGTCCTATAAAGCTGCAGCATTATCTCCCGACTCCTAAACTCAATCCCTCGATTAATGAAGGCTAGTACGCCGTACGCCTTCTTGACCGCATCCTCCACCTGCGAGGCCGATTTAAGATTCCTATGGACCCGGACCCCAAGGTCCTTCTGATCCTCTACACTGCTAAGAATGGTACCCTTCATATTATACTGCTGCTTCATCCCATTGGATCTGCCAAAATGGATCACTACACACTTATCCGGGTTGAAGTCCATCTGCCACTTCTCCGCCCATTCTTGCATTCTATCTATGTCTCGCTGCAACTTCTGACATCCCTCCAAACTATCCACAACACCACCTACCTTGGTGTCGTCAGCAAACTTACCAACCCATCCCTCCACTTCCTCATCCAGGTCATTTATGAAAATGACAAACAGCAAGGGTCCCAGAACAGATCCCTGGGGCACTCCACTGGTCACTGACCTCCATGCAGAGAAAGACCCCTCCACAGCCACTCTCTGCCTTCTGCAGGCAAGCCAGTTCTGGATCCACAAGGCAACAGCCCCTTGGATCCCATGCCCTCTCACTTTCTCAAGAAGTCTTGCATGGGGGACCTTATCGAACGCCTTGCTGAAGTCCATATAGACCACATCCACCGCTCTTCCTTCGTCAATGTGTTTGGTCACATTTTCAAAGAACTCAACCAGGCTCGTAAGGCACGACCTGCCCTTGACAAAGCCGTGCTGACTACTTTTGATCATACTAAACTTCTCTAGATGATCATAAATCCTGTCTCTCAGGATCCTCTCCATCAACTTACCAACCACTGAGGTTAGACTCACCGGTCGGTAATTTCCCGGGCTGTCCCTGTTCCCTTTCTTGAATATAGGAACCACATCTGCAATCCTCCAATCCTCCGGAACCTCTCCCGTCTCCATCGACGATGCAAAGATCATCGCCAAAGGCTCCGCAATCTCCTCCCTCGCCTCCCACAGTAACCTGGGGTACATCCCATCCGGTCCCGGCGACTTACCAACCTTGATGCCATTCAATAGTTCCAACACATCCTCTTTCTTTATGTCCACATGCTCGATCCTTTCTGTCCACCGCAAACCAGCAGTACAACCACCCAGATCCCTTTCCACCGTGAATACCGAGGTAAAGTATTCATTTAGCACCTCCGCCATTTCTAACGGTTCCGCACAAACTTTTCCCCCTTCACCTTTTAAGGGTCCTATGCCTTCACATCTCATCCTTTCACTCTTGACATATTTGTAGAAAGCCTTGGGATTCTCCTTAATCTTACCCGCCAAGGTCTTCTCATGACCCCTTCTCGCTCTCCTAATTTCCTTCTTAAGCTCCTTCCTACATCCCGTATACTCCTCTAAATCCTTAACACCTCCGAGCTCTCTGAACCTTCTGTACGCCTCTCTTTTCTTATTCACCAGGTTCATCACAACCTTCGTGCACCACGGTTCCCGTACCCTACCAACACCCCCCTGTCTCATCGGAACTTCTGTTCACAAACAGGGCATCTTGAGACACAAGATCATAGTTGGAATGCGAGTCTTTTCAGGCAATCAAGTCTTAAAGGTACAGACTCGCCTTCCAACTATTATCTTGTAAAGTGAGTGGAGAGAGGGTTAAGCACAGATGTGTATTGTCTCCAGCCAGGACAGTTAGTAAGATTTTGCAAGCCCAGGCAAGTCATGGGAGTTACAGATAGTGTGACATGAACCCAAGATTCCGGTTGAGGCCGTCCTTATGTTCAAGGCGTCTCCAAGGCGGCCTTCACGACACACGACAACGCAGAATCGCTGAGCAAAAACTGGATCGCCAAGTTCCGCACATATGAGGATGGCCTCAACCGGGATCTTAAGAACATAAGAACTAGGAGCAGGAGTAGGTCATCTGGCCCCTCGAGCCTGTTCCGCCATTCATTAAGATCATGGCTGATCTTTTTGTGGACTCAGCTCCACTTACCCGCCCGCTCACCATAACCCTTAATTCCTTTACTGTTCAAAAATTTATCTATCCTTCCCTCAAAAACATTCAATGAGGTAGCCTCAACTGCTTCACTGGGCAGGGAATTCCACAGATTCACAACCCTTTGTGTGAAGAAGTTCCTCCTCAACTCAGTCCTAAATCTGCTTCCCCTTATTTTGAGGCCATGCTCCCTAGTTCTAGTTTCACCCGCCAGTGGAAACAACTTCCCTGCTTCTATCTTATCTATTCCCTTCATCATCTTATATGTTTCTATAAGATCTCCCTTCATTCTTCTGAATTCCAATGGGTATAGCCCCAGCCTACTCAGTCTCTCCTCATAAGCCAACCCTCTCAACTCCGGAATCAACCTAGTGAATCTCCTCTGCACCCCCTCCAGTGCCAGTATATCCTTTCTCAAGTAAGGAGACCAAAACTGTACACAGTACTCCAGGTGTGGCCTCACCAGCACCTTATACAGCTGCAACATAATCTCGCTGTTTTTAAACTCCATCCCTCTCGCAATGAAGGACAAAATTCCATTTGCCTTCTTAATTACCTGCTGCACCTGCAAACCAACTCGAGATTCCTGCACAAGGACACCCGGGTCCCTCTGCACAGCAGCATGCTGCAAATTTTTACCATTTAAATAATAGTCCATTTTGCTGTTATTCCTACCAAAATGGATGGCCTCACATTTACCAACATTGTACTCCATCTGCCAGACCCTCGCCCACTCACTTAGATTATCTATATCCCTTTGCAGACTTTCAGTGTCCTCTGCACACTTTGCTCTGCCACTCATCTTAGTGTCATCTGCAAATTCTGACATACTACACTTGGTCCTCAACTCCAAATCATCTATGTTTTGGACTTCAACCCAGATAAATGCGTCGTGGTCCATTTTGGTAGGACAAATGGGATGAAGGAGTACAATATTAAGGGAAAGACTCTTAGTACGGTAGAGGACCAGAAGGACCTTGGGGTCCGGCTCCATAGGACTCTAAAATCGGCCCCGCAGGTGGAGGAGGTGGTTAAGAAGGCGTATGGTGTGCTGGCCTTTATCAATCGAGGGATTGCGTTTAGGAGTCCGGGGATAATGATGCAGCTATGTAAGACCCTCGTCAGACCCCACTTGGAGTACTGTGCTCAGTTCTGGTCGCCTCACTATAGGAAGGATGTGGAAAAGATTGAAAGGGTGCAGAGGAAATTTACAAGGATGTTGCCTGGATTGAGTGGCATGCCTTATGAGTATAGGCTGAGGGAGATCGGTCTTTTCTCCTTGGAGAGACGAAGGATGAGAGGAGACCTAATAGAGGTGTATAAGATGTTGAGAGGCATAGATCGGGTGGACTCTCAGAGGCTTTTTCCCAGGGTGGAAATGTCTGCTACGAGAGGACACAGGTTTAGGGTGATGGGGGGTAGGTACAGGGGAAATGTTAGGGGTAAGTTTTTCACACAGAGGGTGGTGGGCGAGTGGAATCGGCTGCCGTCAGGGTGGTGGAGGCAAACTCAATAGGGTCTTTTAAGAGACTCCTGGATGAGTACATGGAGCTTAATAGGATGGAGGGTTATAGGTAGGTCGAGAAGGTAGGGATGTGTTCGGCACAACTTGTGGGGCCGAAGGGCCTGTTTGTGCTGTAGTTTTTCTATGTTTCTATGTTTCTAAGCCCACGGATAACCTCACGATGCTCCACTTCTCCAGCTTCCACCCTACACCTTAAACACGTTAAAGAAGCCATCCCCTACGGACAAGCCCTCTGCATACACAGGATCTGCTCAGATGAGGAGATCTCCAGATGCTGAAAGATGCCCTCATAAGAACATAGAACATAGAACAGTACAGCACAGAACAGGCCCTTCGGCCCACGATGTTGTGCTGAGCTTTATCTGAAACCAAGATCAAGCTATCCCACTCCCTATCATCCTGGTGTGCTCCAAGTGCCTATCCAATAACCGCTTAAATGTTCCTCAAGTGTCTGACTCCACTATCACTGCAGGCAGTCCATTCCACGCCCCAACCACTCTCTGCGTAAAGAACCTACCTCTGATATCCTTCCTGTATCTCCCACCACGAACCCTACAGTTATGCCCCCTTGTAATAGCTCCATCCACCCGAGGAAATAGTCTTTGAACGTTCACTCTATCTATCCCCTTCATCATTTTATAAACCTCTATTAAGTCTCCCCTCAGCCTCCTCCGCTCCAGAGAGAACAGCCCTAGCTCCCGCAACCTTTCCTCATAAGACCTACCCTCCAAACCAGGCAGCATCCTGGTAAATCACCTCTGCACTCTTTCCAGCGCTTCCACATCCTTCCTATAGTGAGGTGACCAGAACTGCACACAATACTCCAAATGTGGTCTCACCAAGGTCCTGTACAGTTGCAGCATAACCCCACGGCTCTTAAACTCCAACCCCCTGTTAATAAAAGCTAACACACTATAGGCCTTCTTCACAGCTCTATCCACTTGAGTGGCAACCTTTAGAGATCTGTGGATATGAACCCCAAGATCTCTCTGTTCCTCCACAGTCTTCAGAACCCTACCTTTGACCCTGTAATCCACATTTAAATTCGTCCTACCAAAATGAATCACCTCACATTTATCAGGGTTAAACTCCATTTGCCATTTTTCAGCCCAGCTTTGCATCCTATCTATGTCTCTTTGCAGCCTACAACAGCCCTCCACCTCATCCACTACTCCACCAATCTTGGTGTCATCAGAACAGGATATGGTGCTCGACTCAGTTCCGACGCGCCACAGCGAAAAACCGCACCGACCTCCTCAGAAGACAAACACGGGACAAGGTGGACAGAGTACCCTTCGTCGTCCAGTACTTCCCTGGAGCGGAGAAGCTGCGACATCTCCTCCGGAGCCTTCAACATGTCATCGATGCAGGCAAACATCTCGCCAAGGCCATCCCCACACCCCCACTTCTTGCCTTCAAACAACCGCACAACCTCAAACAGACCATTGTCCACAGCAAACTACCCAGCCTTCAGGAGAACAGTGACCATGACACCACACAACCCTGCCACAGCAACCTCTGCAAGACGTGCCGGATCATCGACACGGATGCCATCATCTCACGTGAGAACACCATCTACCAGGTACACGGTACCTACTCTTGCAACTCAGCCAACGTTGTCTACCTGATACGCTGCAGGAAAGGATGTCCCGAGGCATGGTACATTGAGGAGACCATGCAGACGCTACGACAATGGCTGAATGAACACCTCTCGACAATCACCAGGCAGGAGTGTTCTCTTCCTATTGGGGAGCACTTCAGCAGTCACGGACATTCAGCCTCTGATCTTCGGGTAAGCGTTCTCCAAGGCAGCCTTCACGACACGTGACAGCGCAGAGTCGCTGAGCAGAGACTGATAGTCAAGTTCCGCACACATGAGGACGGCCTAAACCGGGATCTTGGGTTCATGTCACACTATTTTTTAACCCCCATGCCTTACCTGGGCTTCAAAATCTCACTAACAGTCCGAACAGAGACAATACACATCTCTTTAACCTGTGCTTAACCCTCTCTCCACTCACATTGTCTGTACCTTTAAGACTTGGTTACCTGTAAAGACTGCATTCCAACCATTATTTTGTAAATTGAGTTTGTGTCTTTATATGCCCTGTTTGTGAACAGAATTCCCACTCACCTGACGAAGGAGCAGCGCTCCGAAAGCTTGTGGCTTTTGCGACCAAATGAACCTGTTGGACTTGAACCTGGTGTTGTGAGACTTCTTACTGTGCTCAGTCTAACTCCCGGAACAGCAGGCCAGTAAGTGCAGAGAGACAGGGGGAAAATTGAGACTGAGATAAACATCGCGCAGAGTAAGAACAGTGGAGGCCACGGGGCTTGGTGGGACTGGAGGTCCGGAGTGCGTTTGCTTCAATGGTTAACAGTGAGGCTACAGTCTTGGGTTACAGGAAGAGAGACGAGATGGTCAAATGGGCGGATAAGTGGCAGATGGAATTTAACCCTGAAAAGTGTGAGGTGATTCACTTTGGAAGGAGTAATTTAACAAGAAAATATTCAATGAATGTTAGCACAGTGGTTAGCACTGCTGCTTCACAGCTCCAGGGTCCCGGGTTCGATTCCCGGCTCGGGTCACTGTCTGTGTGGAGTTTGCACATTCTCCTCGTGTCTGCGTGGGTTTCCTCCGGGTGGTCCGGTTTCCTCCCACAGTCCAAAGATGTGCGGGTTAGGTTGATTGGCCAGGTTAAAATTGCCCCTTAGTGTCCTGAGATGCGTAGGTTAGAGGGATTAGTGGGTAAATGTGTAGGGATATGGGGGTAGGGCCGGGGTGGGATTGTGGTCGGTGCAGACCCGATGGGCCGAATGGCCTCTTTCTGCACTGTAGGGTTTCTATGTTCTGACTAATAAATAAACTTTATGGTAGGACACTGGGAAGTTCTGTGGAACAGAGGGACTTTGGTGTGTTTATCCATAGATCTCTGAAGACGGAAAAGCAGGTTAATAGGGTGGTGAAAAAGGCATATGGCGCACTCGCCTTTATCAATCGGGGTATAGATTACAAAAGCAGAGAGGTCATGATGGAGTTGTATAGAACTTTGGTGAGGTCACAGCTGGAGCACTTTGTGCAGTTCTGGTCGCCACATTATAGGAACAAAGAAAATTACAGCACAGAAACAGGCCCTTCGGCCCTCCAAGCCTGCACCGACCTTGATGCCCGACTGAACTAAAACGTCCTACCCTTCCGGGGACCATATCCCTCTATTCCCATCCTATTCATGTACTTGTCAAGACGCCCCTTAAAAGTCACTACCGTATCCGCTTCCACTCCCTCCCCCGGCAACGAGTTCCAGGCACCCACCACCCTCTGTGTAAAAAATCTGCCTCGTACATCTCCTTTAAACCTTGCCCCTCGCACCTTAAGCCTGTGCCCCCTGGTAATTGACTCTTCCACCCTGGGAAAAAGCTTCTGACTATCCACTCTGTCCATGCCTCTCATAATCTTGTAGACTTCTATCAGGTCTCCCCTCAACCTCCGTCGCTCCAGTGAGAACAAACCAAGTTTCTCCAACCTCTCCTCATAGCTAATGCCCTCCATACCAGGCAACATCCTGGTAAGTCTTTTCTGTACCCTCTCCAAAGATTGTACCACTGGAGCAAGCAGAGAGGGAGTGATTTGAGGCAGGAGTGCTGGTGAGAGATTGATTGAATTATTTATTTATTTAGTCAGTTAGTGTGTGGTTTTTTTTGGCCTTTACTTTTGTAGTAGTATTTTTCTTAAGTTTAAAGTGAAAACCGGAAGTGGGCTGCTAAGGAGTCTGGGAAGGGTTTTTTAAGCGCGCGAAGTATAAAAGGTAGGCTGCAGTATACAGCGGGCAGCGTCGGGAGCAGGCAGTGGAGTGCGTGGGAAGCAGAGTGTGAGCTATAAAGCTTTGGCTCACAGGGCTTCGGGGGACAGGGCGAGCAGGGGTGAGTTTTAATTCATTTTTGCTGTTTCTACCTGGTACTGGCAAGGTATCTCGAGGGGATGGGTGTACAGGCAGTGCTATGTTCCTCTTGCACTATGTTTGAGGTGAAGGACGACGACAGTGTCCCTGCTGATTACACCTGTGGGAAGTGCACCCATCTGCAGCTCCTCCAAAACCGTGTTAGGGAACTGGAGCTGGAGTTGGATGAACTTAGGATCATTCGGGAGGCAGAGGTGGCCATAGACAGAAGCTTTAGGGATACAGTTACTCCGAGGAATGAAAACAGATGGGTGACGGTGAGAGGGGCTGGGAGGAAGCAGTCCATGCAGGGATCCCCGGTGGTCGTTCCCCTCAGCAACAAGTATTCCGCTTTGGATACGGTTGAGGGGGATGACATACCAGTGGTGAGCCGCAGTGAGAGGATCTCCAGCACTGTGTCCGTCTCTGTGGCTCGGGAGGGTAAGGGGGAGAGCGGGAGGGCAATAGTTATTGGGACTCGTTAGTTAGAGGGATAGATAGGAGATTCTATGGCAGCAAAAGAGACTCGAGGATGGTTTGTTGCCTACCGGATGCCAGGGTCCGTGACGTCTCGGACCGTGTCTTCCGGATTCTTAAGGGGGAGGGGAAACAGTCACAAGTCGTGGTACACATTGGTACCAATGACATAGGTAAGGGAAGGGACGGGGATTTAAAGCAGGAATTTCTGGAGCTGGGCTGGAAGCTGAGAGCCAAGACAAAACATGTGGTCATCTCTGGTACGTTGCCGGTACCATGTGATAGCGAGTTGAGGAACAGGGAGAGAGTGCAGTTAAACATGTGGTTGCAGGGATGGTGTAGGAGGGAGGGTTTCAGATACATAGAACATAGAACATAGAAAGCCACAGCACAAACAGGCCCTTCGGCCCACAAGTTGCGCCGATCACATCCCCACCTCTAGGCCTATCTATAGCCCTCAATCCCATTAAATCCCATGTACTCATCCAGAAGTCTCTTAAAAGACCCCAACGAGTTTGCCTCCACCACCACCGACGTCAGCCGATTCCACTCACCCACCACCCTCTGAGTGAAAAACTTACCCCTGACATCTCCCCTGTACCTACCCCCCAGCACCTTAAACCTGTGTCCTCTCGTAGCAACCATTTCAGCCCTTGGAAATAGCCTCTGAGAGTCCACCCTATCCAGACCCCTCAACATCTTGTAAACCTCTATCAGGTCACCTCTCATCCTTCGTCTCTCCAGGGAGAAGAGACCAAGCTCCCTCAACCTATCCTCATAAGGCATGCCCCCCAATCCAGGCAACATCCTTGTAAATCTCCTCTGCACCCTTTCAATGGCTTCAACATCTTTCCTGTAATGAGGTGACCAGAACTGCGCGCAGTACTCCAAGTGGGGTCTAACCAGGGTCCTATAAAGCTGCAGCATTATCTCCCGACTCCTAAACTCAATCCCTCGATTAATGAAGGCCAGTACGCCGAACGCCTTCTTGACCGCATCCTCCACCTGCGAGGCCGATTTAAGAGTCCTATGGACCCGGACCCCAAGGTCCTTCTGATCCTCTACACTGCTAAGAATGGTACCCTTCATTTTATACTGCTGCTCCATCCCATTGGATCTGCCAAAATGGATCACTACACACTTATCCGGGTTGAAGTCCATCTGCCACTTCTCCGCCCAGTCTTGCATTCTATCTATGTCTCGCTGCAACTTCTGACATCCCTCCAAACTATCCACAACACCACCTACCTTGGTGTCGTCAGCAAACTTACCAACCCATCCCTCCACTTCCTCATCCAGGTCATTTATGAAAATGACAAACAGCAAGGGTCCCAGAACAGATCCCTGGGGCACTCCACTGGTCACTGACCTCCATGCAGAGAAAGACCCCTCCACAGCCACTCTCTGCCTTCTGCAGGCAAGCCAGTTCTGGATCCACAAGGCAACAGCCCCTTGGATCCCATGCCCTCTCACTTTCTCAAGAAGTCTTGCATGGGGGACCTTATCGAACGCTTTGCTGAAGTCCATATAGACCACATCCACCGCTCTTCCTTCGTCAATGTGCTTGGTCACATTTTCAAAGAACTCAACCAGGCTCGTAAGGCACGACCTGCCCCTGACAAAGCCGTGCTGACTACTTTTGATCATACTAAACTTCTCTAGATGATCATAAATCCTGTCTCTCAGGATCCTCTCCATCAACTTACCAACCACTGAGGTTAGACTCACCGGTCGGTAATTTCCCGGGCTGTCCCTGTTCCCTTTCTTGAATATAGGAACCACATCCGCAATCCTCCAATCCTCCGGAACCTCTCCCGTCTCCATCGACGATGCAAAGATCATCGCCAAAGGCTCCGCAATCTCCTCCCTCGCCTCCCACAGTAACCTGGGGTACATCCCATCCGGTCCCGTGGATAATTGGAACACATTCTGGATAATTGGAACACATTCTGGGGAAGGTGTTACCTGTACAAACAGCACTTGAACCAGAGGGTCACCAATATCCTGGGAGGGAAATTTGATACGGCTCTTCAGGGGGGTTTAAATTAATTTGTCAGGGGAGTGGGAAAAGGAGTTGTAGTCCAGAAGTCAGTGTTGAGGGTGGTGAGGTATTGGGGAAGGTATCAAGGTCAAGGGTGGGTACCGGTAGACAGGAAGGTGGGTTGAAGTGTGTCTACTTCAATGCAAGGAGCATCCGGAACAAGGTAGATGAACTTGGGGCATGGATTGGTACTTGGGACTACGATGTTGTGGCCATTACGGAGACGTGGGTAGAACAAGGACAGGAATGGTTGTTGGACGTTCTGGGGTATAGATGTTTCAGTAAGTGCAGGGAAGCTGGTAAAAGAGGTGGAGGAGTGGCATTGTTAATCAAGGATAGTTTAACGGCTGCGGAAAGGCACTTCGAGGGGGATCTGCACACTGAGGTAATATGGGCTGAAGTTAGAAATAGAAAAGGAGCGGTCACGTTGTTAGGAGTTTACTATAGGCCCCCAAACAGTAATAGAGATGTGGAGGAAGAAATTGCTAAGCAGATTATGGATATGTGTGGGGGTCACAGGGTAGTTGTCATGGGGGACTTTAACTTTCCAAATATTGATTGGAACCTGTGTAGGTCAAATAGTTCAGATGGGGCAGTTTTTGTGCAGTGTGTGCAGGAGGGTTTCCTGACACAATATGTGGATAGGCCGACAAGAGGTGAGGCCACATTGGATTTGGTACTGGGTAATGAACCGGGCCAAGTGTTAGATTTGGTTGTGGGAGAGCACTTTGGAGATAGTGACCACAATTCGGTGTCTTTTGTTATTGCAATGGAGAGGGATAGGGCCGTACGGCAGGGCAAGGTTTACAATTGGGGGAGAGGTCATTATGATGCGATTAGGCAAGAATTAGGGGGCATAAGATGGGGACAGAAACTGTCAGGGAAAGGCACTAATGAAAAGTGGAACTTTTTCAAGGAACAAATGCTGGGTGTCCTTGATATGTATGTCCCTGTCAGGCAGGGAGGAAATGGCCGAGTGAGGGAACCATGGTTCACAACAGAGGTGGAATGTCTTGTGAAAAGGAACAGGGAAGCTTATGTGGGGATGAGGAAACAAGGTTCAGATGGCTCGATTGAGGGTTACACGTTAGCAAGGAATGAGCTGGAAAAGGGGCTGAGGAGAGCTAGGAGGGGACATGAGAAGTCCTTGGTGGGTCGGATCAAGGAAAACCCCAAGGCTTTTTACTCTTATGTGAGGAATAAAAGAATGACCAGGGTGAGGTTAGGGCCGGTCAAGGAAAGTAGTGGGAACTTGTGTATGGAGTCAGTAGAGATAGGCGAGGTGATGAATGAATACTTTTCTTCAGTGTTCACCAAGGAGAAGGGCCATGTTTTTGAGGAAGAGAAGGTGTTACAGGCTAATAGGCTGGAGGAAAAAGATGTTCGGAGGGAGAATGTCCTCGCAGTTTTGAATAAACTGAAGGTCGATCAGTCCCCTGGGCCTGATGAAATATATCCTAGGATTCTTTGGGAGGCAAGGGATGAGATTGCAGAGCCTTTGGCTTTGACCTTTGGGTCCTCACTGTCCACGGGGATGGTGCCAGAGGACTGGAGAGTGGCGAATGTTGTTCCTCTGTTTAAGAAAGGGAATAGAAATGATCCTGGTAGTTATAGACCGGTTAGTCTTACTTCGGTGGTTGGTAAATTGATGGAAAAGGGCCTTAGGGATGGGATTTACGACCATTTAGAAAGATGCGGATTAATCCGGGATAGTCAGCACGGATTTGTGAAGGGCAAGTCGTGCCTCACAAATTTGATAGAATTTTTTGAGGAGGTAACTAGGTGTGTTGATGAAGGTAGGGCAGTTGATGTCATATACATGGATTTTAGTAAGGCGTTTGATAAGGTCCCCCATGGTCGGCTTATGATGAAAGTAAGGAGGTGTGGGATAGAGGGAAAGTTGGCCGATTTGATAGGTAACTGGCTGTCTGATCGAAGACAGAGGGTGGTGGTGGATGGAAAATTTTCGGACTGGAGGCAGGTTGCTAGCCGAGTGCCACAGGGATCAGTGCTTGGTCCTCTGCTCTTTGTGATTTTTATTAATGACTTAGAGGAGGGGGCTGAAGGGTGAATCAGTAAATTTGCTGATGACACCAAGACTGGTGGAGTAGTGGATGAGGTGGAGGGGTGTTGTAGGCTGCAAAGAGACATAGATAGGATGCAAAGCTGGGCTGAAAAATGGCAAATGGAGTTTAACCCTGATAAATGTGAGGTGATTCATTTTGGTAGGACTAATTTAAATGTGGATTACAGGGTCAAAGGTAGGGTTCCGAAGACTGTGGAGGAACAGAGAGCTCTTGGGGTCCATATCCACAGATCTCTAAAGGTTGCCACTCAAGTGGATAGAGCTGTGAAGAAGGCCTATAAGAACATAAGAACAGAAGAAATAGGAGCAGGAGTAGGCCATCTGGCCCTTCGAGCCTGCCCCGCCATTCAACAAGATCATGGCTGATCTGAAGCGAATCAGTTCCACTTACCCGCCTGCTCCCCATATCCCCTAATTCCCTTATCGATCAGAAAACTATCTACCCGTGATTTAAACAGATTCAACGAGGAAGCCTCCACCACTTCAATAGGCAGAGAATTCCAGAGATTCACTACCCTCTGAGAGAAGAAGTTCCCCCTCAACTCTGTTCTGAACCGGCCCCCCCTTATTTTGAGGCTGTGCCCTCTAGTTCTGGTTTCCCTTCTAAGTGGAAAGAATCTCTGCACCTCTACCCTATCCAGCCCCTTCATTATCTTATATGTCTCTATAAGATCACCCCTCATCCTTCTAAACTCCAACGAGTACAGACCCAATCTGTTTAATCTCTCCTCATAAGCTACACCCCTCATCTCCAGTATCAACCTGGTGAACCTTCTCTGCACTCCCTCCAAGGCCAATATATCCTTTCGCAAATAAGGGGACCAAAACTGCACACAGTACTCCAGTTGCGGCCTCACCAGTGCCTTGTACAGTTGTAGCAAGACCTCCCTGCTTTTATATTCTATCCCCCTCGCGATAAAGGCCAACATTCCATTCGCCTTCTTGATCACCTGCTGCACCTGCAGACTGAGTTTTTGCGATTCGTGCACAAGGACCCCCAGGTCCCTCTGCACAGTCGCACAATGTAATTTTTCTCCATTTAAATAATATTCCAATTTACTATTATTTCTTCCAAAGTGGATAACCTCACATTTGCTAACGTTATATTCCATCTACCAGATCCTCGCCCACTCGCTCAGCCTATCCAAATCTCTCTGCAGACTTTCCACGTCCTCCACGCAATTCGCTTTCCCACTCACCTTCGTGTCATCAGCAAACTTGAATACCCTACATTCAGTCCCCTCCTCCAGATCATCTATGTAAATGGTAAACAATTGAGGCCCCAGCACCGATCCCTGCGGCACGCCACTGGTCACCAACTGCCAACCAGAAAAGCACCCATTTATCCCAACTCTCTGCTTCCTGTTAGATAGCCAATCCCCAATCCACGCCAACACCTTACCCCTAACTCCGTGTACCCCAATCTTCTGCAGCAACCTTTTGTGAGGCACCTTATCGAACGCCTTCTGGAAATCTAAAAACACCACATCCACCGGTTCCCCTCTGTCAACCGCACTCGTGACATCTTCATAAAAGTCCAGTAGATTCGTCAAACACGACTTTCCCTTCATGAATCCATGCTGTGTCTGCTTGATCGAACCATTCTTATTCAGGTGCTCTGTTATTTCCTCTTTAATAATGGACTCTAGCATCTTCCCAACTACGGACGTTAAGCTAACCGGCCTGTAGTTACCCGCCTTTTGTCTACTTCCTTTTTTAAACAGCGGCGTAACAGTAGCTGTTTTCCAGTCAGCCGGCACTACCCCAGAGTCCAGCGAATTTTGATAAATTACTACTAACGCATCTGCTATTACCTCAGCCATTTCTTTCAGTACCCTGGGATGCATTCCATCCGGGCCCGGGGACTTGTCTACCTTCAGTCCTATTAGTCTACCAAGCACCACCTCCTTAGTAACAGTAATTGTATGAAGGACCTCCCCTCCCACCAACTCTCGATCTCTAATATTCGGCAAACTATTTGTGTCTTCCACCGTGAAGACCGACACGAAGAACTTATTTAAAGTCTCAGCCATTTCCTCGTTTTCCACTATTAAATCCCCCCTCATCTTCCAAGGGTCCAACATTCACTCGAGCCACTCTATTCCTTTTTATATACTTGTAAAAACTTTTACTATCATT
Source organism: Mustelus asterias (assembly GCF_964213995.1). Classification (NCBI taxonomy): domain Eukaryota; kingdom Metazoa; phylum Chordata; class Chondrichthyes; order Carcharhiniformes; family Triakidae; genus Mustelus; species Mustelus asterias. The sequence continues at coordinate 201,313,466 of NC_135801.1, forward strand.
TTTTATATTTTGAGCTAGTTTAGTTTCATAATCTATCTTTCCTTTCTTAATCGCTTTCTTAGTCGTTCTTTGTTTTTCTTTAAAGCTTTCCCAATAGTGTGTTAGCTTTTATTAAAGTTGGAGTTTAAGAGCAGTGGGGTTATGCTGCAACTGTACAGGACCTTGGTGAGACCACATTTGGAATATTGTGTGCAGTTCTGGTCACCTCACTATAAGAAGGATGTGGAAGCGCTGGAAAGAGTGCAGAGGAGATTTACCAGGATGCTGCCTGGTTTGGAGGGTAGGTCTTATGAGGAAAGGTTGAGGGAGCTAGGGCTGTTCTCTCTGGAGCGGAGGAGGCTGAGGGGAGACTTAATAGAGGTTTATAAAATGATGAAGGGGATAGATAGAGTGAACGTTCAAAGACTATTTCCTCGGGTGGATGGAGCTATTACAAGGGGGCATAACGATAGGGTTCGTGGTGGGAGATACAGGAAGGATATCAGAGGTAGGTTCTTTACGCAGAGAGTGGTTGGGGTGTGGAATGGACTGCCTGCAGTGATAGTGGAGTCAGACACTTTAGGAACATTGAAGCGGTTATTGGATAGGCACATGGAGCACACCAGGATGATAGGGAGTGGGATAGCTTGATCTTGGTTTCAGATAAAGCTCGGCACAACATCGTGGGCCGAAGGGCCTGTTCTGTGCTGTACTGTTCTATGTTCTATGTTCCAAAGCCTCCACATCCTTCTGGTCGTTTGGCGACCAGAATTGAACACTATATTCCAAGTGCGGCCTAACTAAGGTTCTATAAAGCTCAAACATGACTTGCCAATTTTTAAACTCAATACCCCGGCCAATGAAGGCAAGCATACCGTATGCCTTCTTGACTACCTTCTCCGCCTGCGTTGCCACTTTCAGTGACCTGTGTACCTGTACACCCAGATCCCTCTACCTATCAATACTCTCAAGGGTTCTGCCATTTACTGTATATTTCCTATCTGTCTTAGACCTTCCAAAATGCATTACCTCACATTTGTCCGGATTAAACTCCATATGCCATCTCTCCGCCCAAGTCTCCAACTGATCTATATCATGCTGTATCCTCTGATGGTCCTCATCACTATCCGCAAATCCACCAACCTTTGTGTTGTCCGCAAACTTACTAGTCAATACAGTTTCATTTTCCTCCAAATCATTTTTATATATCACAAACAGCAAAGGTCCCAGCACTGATCCCTGAGGAACACCACTTGTCCCAGCCCTCCATTCAGAAATGCACCCTTCCACTGCTACCTTCTGTCTTCTCTGACGGAGCCAGTTTTGTATCCACCTTGCCAGCTCACCTCTGATCCCATGCGACTTCACCTTCTGCACCAGTCTGCCATGAGGGACCTTGTCAAAGGTCTGACTGAAGTCCACGTGGACAACATCCACTGCCCTACCCTCATCAATCATCTTCATCACTTCCTCGAAAAACTCGATCAAGTTCGTGAGACACGACCTCCCCTTCACAAAACCATGTTGCCTCTCACTAATACGTCCACTTATTTCCAAGTGGGAATAAATCCTGTCTCGAAGAATCCTCTCCAATAATTTCCCTACCACTGATGTAAGGCTCACCGGCCTGTAATTACCTGGATTATTCTTGCTCCCCTTCTTAAACAAAGGAACAACTTTGGCTATTCTCCAATCCTCTGGGACCTCCCCTGTATGATGTGGAGATGCCGGCGTTGGACTGGGGTAAACACAGTAAGAAGTTTAACAACACCAGGTTAAAGTCCAACAGGTTTATTTGGTAGCAAAAGCCACACAAGCTTTCGGAGCTCTAAGCCCCTTCTTCAGGCGAGTGGGAATTCTGTTCACGAACAGGGCATATAAAGACACAGACTCAATTTACAGAATAATGGTTGGAATGCGAATACTTACAGCTAATCAAGTCTTTAAGAAACAAAACAACGTGAGTGGAGAGAGCATCAAGACAGGCTAAAAAGATGTGTATTGTCTCCAGACAAGACAGCCAGTGAAACTGTGCAGGTCCAGGCAACTGTGGGGGTGACAAATAGTGTGACATGAACCCAATATCCCGGTTGAGGCCGTCCTCGTGTGTGCGGAACTTGGCTATCAGTTTCTGCTCAGCGACTCTGCGCTGTCGTGTGTCGCGAAGGCCGCCTTGGAGAACGCTTACCCGAATATCAGAGGCCGAATGCCCGTGACCGCTGAAGTGCTCCCCAACAGGAAGAGAACAGTCTTGCCTGGTGATTGTCGAGCGGTGTTCATTCATCTGTTGTCGCAGCGTCTGCATAGTTTCCCCAATGTACCATGACTCGGGACATCCTTTCTTGCAGCGTATCAGGTAGACAACGTTGGCCGAGTTGCAAGAGTATGTACCGTGTACCTGGTGGATGGTGTTCTCACGTGAGATGATGGCATCTGTGTCGATGATCCGGCACGTCTTGCAGAGGTTGCTGTGGCAGGGTTGTGTGGTGTCATGGTCACTGTTCTCCTGAAGGCTGGGTAGTTTGCGGCGGACAATGGTCTGTTTGAGGTTGTGCGGTTGTTTGAAGGCAAGAAGTGGGGGTGTGGGGATGGCCTTGGCGAGCTGTTCGTCTTCATCAATGTCATGTTGAAGGCTCCGGAGGAGATGCCGTAGCTTCTCCGCTCCGGGGAAGTACTGGACGACGAAGGGTACTCTGTCCACTGTGTCCCGTGTTTGTCTTCTGAGGAAGTCAATTAAAACATGCTGCCGTGCAAAGGGACCTGGGGGTCCTTGTGCATGAGACGCAAAAGCCCAGTCTGCAGGTACAACAGGTGATCAAGAAGGCAAATGGGATGTTGGCCTATATTGCGAGGGGGATAGAATATAAAAGCAGGGATGTCTTGATGCACCTGTACAGGGCATTGGTGAGGCCGCAGCTGGAATACTGTGTGCAGTATTGGTCCCCTTATATGAGGAAGGATATATTGGCATTGGAGGGAGTGCAGAGAAGGTTCACCAGGTTGATACCGGAGATGAGGGGTTTGGATTATGAGGAGAGGCTGAGGAGATTGGGTTTGTACTCGTTGGAGTTTAGAAGGATGAGGGGGGATCTTATGGAGACTTATAAGATAATGCGGGGGCTGGATAGGGTGGAGGCGGAGAGATTCTTTCCACTTAGTAAGGAAGTTAAAACTAGAGGACACAGCCTCAAAATAAAGGGGGGTCGGTTTAAGACAGAGTTGAGGAGGAACTTCTTCTCCCAGAGGGTGGTGAATCTCTGGAATTCTCTGCCCACTGAGGTGGTGGAGGCTACCTCGCTGAATATGTTTAAAGCGCGGATGGATGGATTCCTGATCGGTAAGGGAATTAAGGGTTATGGGGATCAGGTGGGTAAGTGGTACTGATCCACGTCAGATCAGCCATGATCTTATTGAATGGCGGGGCAGGCTCGAGGGGCTAGATGGCCTACTCCTGCTCCTATTTCTTATGTTCTTATGTTCTAAGTCAGTGCGGTTTTTCGCTGTGGCGCGTTGGAACTGTTGATCAATGAGTCGAGCGCCATATCCTGTTCTTATGAGGGCATCTTTCAGCGTCTGGAGGTGTCTGTTGCGATCCTCCTCATCCGAGCAGATCCTGTGTATTCGGAGGGCTTGTCCGTAGGGGATGGCTTCTTTAACGTGTTTAGGGTGGAAGCTGGAGAAGTGGAGCATCGTGAGGTTATCCGTGGGCTTGCGGTACAGTGAGGTGCTGAGGTGACCGTCCTTAATGGAGATCCGTGTGTCCAAGAATGCAACCGATTCCGGAGAGTAGTCCATGGTGAGTCTGATGGTGGGACGGAACTTGTTGATGTCATCATAGAGTTGTTTCAGTGATTGTTCACCATGAGTCCAAAGGAAGAAAATGTCATCGATGTATCTAGTGTATAGCATCGGTTGAAGGTCCCATGCGGTGAAGAAGTCTTGTTCGAACATGTGCATGAAGATGTTGGCATATTGAGGTGCGAATTTGGTCCCCATGGCTGTTCCCTGTGTCTGGATGAAGAACTGGTTGTTGAAGGTGAAGATATTGTGGTCCAGGATGAAGCGGATGAGATGTAAAATTGCATCTGGAAACTGGCAGCTTCTGCCATTTGTGATATATACAAATGATTTGGAAGAAGGTGTAACTGGTGTAATCAGCAAGTTTGCAGGTGACACGAAGATGGCTGGACTTGAGGATAGCGAAGAGCATTGTCGGGCAATACAGCAGGATATAGATAGGCTGGAAAATTAGGCAGAGAGGTGGCAGATGGAGTTTAATCCGGATAAATGCGAAGTGATGCACTTTGGAAGAAATAATGTAGGGAGGAGTTATCCAATAAATGGCAGAGTCATCAGGAGTATAGAAACACAGAGGGACCTAGGTGTGCAAGTCCACAAATCCTTGAAGGTGGCAACACAGGTGGAGAAGGTGGTGAAGAAGGCATATGGTATGCTTGCCTTTATAGGACGGGGTATAGAGTATAAAAGCTGGAGTCTGATGATGCAGCTGTATAGAACACTGGTTAGGCCACATTTGGAGTACTGCGTCCAGTTCTGGTCGCCGCATTACCAGAAGGACGTGGAGGCGTTAGAGAGAGTGCAGAGAAGGTTTACCAGGATGTTGCCTGGTATGGAGGGTCTTAGCTATGAGGAGAGATTGGGTAAACTGGGGTTGTTCTCCCTGGAAAGACGGAGAATGAGGGGAGATCTAATAGAGCTGTACAAGATTATGACGGGGATAGATAGGGTGAACAGTGGGAAGCTTTTTCCCAGATCAGAAGTGACGTTCACGAGGGGTCACGGGCTCAAGGTGAGAGGGGCGAAGTATAACTCAGATATTAGAGGGATGTTTTTTACACAGAGGGTGGTGGGGGCCTGGAATGCGCTGCCAAGTAGGGTGGTGGAGGCAGGCACGCTGACATCGTTTAAGACTTACCTGGATAGTCACATGAGCAGCCTGGGAATGGAGGGATACAAACGATTGGTCTTGTTGGACCAAGGAGCGGCACAGGCTTGGAGGGCCGAAGGGCCTGTTTCCTGTGCTGTATTGTTCTTTGTTCTTTGGTGCCAGTTCCAACAGGCTCCGAAAGCTTGTGTGGCTTTTGCTACCAAATAAACCTGTTGGACATTAACCTGGTGTTGTTAAACTTCTTACTGGACCTCCCCTCTCGCCAGTGAGGATACAAAGATTTCTCTCAAGGCCCCAGCAATTTCCTCCCTTGCCTCTCTCAGTATTCTGGGGTATATCCCATCAGGCCCTGGGGACTTGTCTACCTTAATGTTTCTCAAGAACCCCAATACCTCCTCCTTTTGATCACAAGATGACTCAAACTATCTACACACCCTTTCCCAGACTCATCATCCACCAAGTCCGTCTCTTTGGTGAATACTGACGCAAAGTACTCATTTAATACCTCGCCCATTTCCTCTGGCTCCACACATAGATTCCCTCCCTTGTCCTTGAGTGGGCCAACCCTCTCCCTGGCTACCCTCTTGCTCTTTATATATGTATAAAATGCCTTGGGATTTTCCTTAATCCTGCTGGCCAATGGTTTTCGTGACCCCTTTTTGCCCTCCTTACTCCTTGCTTAAGTTTTTTTCTACTTTCCTTGTAGATATTTGCAGTGGAAGGACGTGATCGCACTAGAGGGGGTGCGGAGGAGATTCACCAGGATGCTGCCTGGGACGGAGCGTTTCAGTTATGAAGAGAGGTTGGATAGGCTTGGGTTGTTTTCTCTGGAGCAGAGAAGACTGAAGGGGTGACCTGATTGAAATGCTCAGGATTATGAGGGGCATGGACAGGGTGGATGAGGAGCAGCTGTTCACGTTAGTTGAAGGGTCAGTCATGAGAGGACACAAGTTAAAAGTGAGGGGCAGGAGGTTTAGAACATAGAACATAGAACATAGAACATTACAGCGCAGAACAGGCCCTTCGGCCCACGATGTTGCACCGACCAGTTAAAAAAAAAACTGTGACCCTCCAACCTAAACCAATTTCTTTTCGTCCATGAACCTATCTACGGATCTCTTAAACGCCCCCAAACTAGGTGCATTTACTACTGATGCTGGCAGGGCATTCCAATCCCTCACCACCCTCTGGGTAAAGAACCTACCCCTGACATCGGTTCTATAACTACCCCCCCTCAATTTTAAGCCATGCCCCCTCGTGCTGGATTTCTCCATCAGAGGAAAAAGGCTATCACTATCCACCCTATCTAAACCTCTAATCATCTTATATGTTTCAATAAGATCCCCTCTTAGCCGCCGCCTTTCCAGCGAAAACAATCCCAAATCCCTCAGCCTCTCCTCATAGGATCTCCCCTCCATACCAGGCAACATCCTGGTAAACCTCCTCTGCACCCTCTCCAAAGCCTCCACATCCTTCCTGTAATGTGGGGACCAGAACTGCACACAGTACTCCAAGTGCGGCCGCACCAGAGTTGTGTACAGTTGCAACATAACGCTACGACTCCTAAATTCAATCCCCCTACCAATAAACGCCAAGACACCATATGCCTTCTTAACAACCTTATCTACTTGATTCCCAACTTTCAGGGATCTATGCACACATACACCTAGATCCCTCTGCTCCTCCACACTATTCAAAGTCCTCCCGTTAGCCCTATACTCAACACATCTGTTATTCCTACCAAAGTGAATTACCTCACACTTCTCCGCATTAAACTCCATCCGCCACCTCTCGGCCCAACTTTGCAACCTGTCTAAGTCTTCCTGCAAACTACGACACCCTTCCTCACTGTCTACCACACCACCGACTTTGGTGTCATCAGCAAATTTGCTAATCCACCCAACTATACCCTCATCCAGATCATTAATAAATATTACAAACAGCAGTGGCCCCAAAACAGATCCCTGAGGTACACCACTTGTAACCGCACTCCATGATGAATATTTACTATTATAGAACATAGAAAGCCACAGCACAAACAGGCCCTTCGGCCCACAGGTTGCGCCGATCACATCCCCACCTCTAGGCCTATCTATAGCCCTCAATCCCATTAAATCCCATGTACTCATCCAGAAGTCTCTTAAAAGACCCCAACGAGTTTGCCTCCATCACCACCGACGTCAGCCGATTCCACTCACCCACCACCCTCTGAGTGAAAAACTTACCCCTGACATCTCCTCTGTACCTACCCCCCAGCACCTTAAACCTGTGTCCTCTCGTAGCAACCATTTCAGCCCTTGGAAATAGCCTCTGAGAGTCTACCCTATCCAGACCTCTCAACATCTTGTAAACCTCTATCAGGTCACCTCTCATCCTTCGTCTCTCCAGGGAGAAGAGACCAAGCTCCCTCAACCTATCCTCATAAGGCATGCCCCCCAATCCAGGCAACATCCTTGTAAATCTCCTCTGCACCCTTTCAATGGCTTCAACATCTTTCCTGTAATGAGGTGACCAGAACTGCGCGCAGTACTCCAAGTGGGGTCTAACCAGGGTCCTATAAAGCTGCAGCATTATCTCCCGACTCCTAAACTCAATCCCTCGATTAATGAAGGCCAGTACGCCGTACGCCTTCTTGACCGCATCCTCCACCTGCGAGGCCGATTTAAGAGTCCTATGGACCCGGACCCCAAGGTCCTTCTGATCCTCTACACTGCTAAGAATGGTACCCTTCATATTATATTGCTGCTTCATCCCATTGGATCTGCCAAAATGGATCACCACACACTTATCCGGGTTGAAGTCCATCTGCCACTTCTCCGCCCAGTCTTGCATTCTATCTATGTCTCGCTGCAACTTCTGACATCCCTCCAAACTATCCACAACACCACCTACCTTGGTGTCGTCAGCAAACTTACCAACCCATCCCTCCACTTCCTCATCCAGGTCATTTATGAAAATGACAAACAGCAAGGGTCCCAGAACAGATCCCTGGGGCACTCCACTGGTCACTGACCGCCATGCAGAGAAAGACCCCTCCACAGCCACTCTCTGCCTTCTGCAGGCAAGCCAGTTCTGGATCCACAAGGCAACAGCCCCTTGGATCCCATGCCCTCTCACTTTCTCAAGAAGTCTTGCATGGGGGACCTTATCGAACGCCTTGCTGAAGTCCATATAGACCACATCCACCGCTCTTCCTTCGTCAATGTGTTTGGTCACATTTTCAAAGAACTCAACCAGGCTCGTAAGGCACGACCTGCCCTTGACAAAGCCGTGCTGACTACTTTTGATCATACTAAACTTCTCTAGATGATCATAAATCCTGTCTCTCAGGATCCTCTCCATCAACTTACCAACCACTGAGGTTAGACTCACCGGTCGGTAATTTCCCGGGCTGTCCCTGTTCCCTTTCTTGAATATAGGAACCACATCTGCAATCCTCCAATCCTCCGGAACCTCTCCCGTCTCCATCGACGATGCAAAGGAGTAGATGGAGACGGTAGGTTGCAAGGGAGTAGAATAGACAGTATTACAGTTGATAAGGAGGATGTGCAGGATATTCTGGAGGGTCTGAAAATAGATAAATCCCCTGGTCCGGATGGGATTTATCCAAGGATTCTCTGGGAGGCAAGAGAAGTGATTGCAGAGCCTCTGGCTCTGATCTTCAGGTCGTCGTTGGCCTCTGGTATAGTACCAGAAGATTGGAGGTTAGCGAATGTTGTCCCATTGTTTAAGAAGGGGAACAGAGACTTCCCCGGGAATTATAGACCGGTGAGTCTCACTTCTGTTGTCGGCAAGATGTTGGAAAAAATTATAAGGGATAGGATTTATAGTTATTTGGAGAGTAATGAATTGATAGGTGATAGTCAGCATGGTTTTGTGGCAGGTAGGTCGTGCCTTACTAACCTTATTGAGTTTTTTGAGAAAGTGACCAAGGAGGTGGATGGGGGCAAGGCAGTGGACGTGGTATATATGGATTTTAGTAAGGCGTTTGATAAGGTTCACCATGGTAGGCTTCTGCAGAAAATGCAGATGTATGGGATTGGGGGTGATCTAGGAAATTGGATCAGGAATTGGCTAGCGGATAGGAAACAGAGGGTGGTGGTTGATAGTAAATATTCATCATGGAGTGCGGTTACAAGTGGTGTACCTCAGGGATCTGTTTTGGGGCCACTGCTGTTTGTAATATTTATTAATGATCTGGATGAGGGTATAGTTGGGTGGATTAGCAAATTTGCTGATGACACCAAAGTCGGTGGTGTGGTAGACAGTGAGGAAGGGTGTCGTAGTTTGCAGGAAGACTTAGACAGGTTGCAAAGTTGGGCCGAGAGGTGGCGGATGGAGTTTAATGCGGAGAAGTGTGAGGTAATTCACTTTGGTAGGAATAACAGATGTGTTGAGTATAGGGCTAACGGGAGGACTTTGAGTAGTGTGGAGGAGCAGAGGGATCTAGGTGTATGTGTGCATAGATCCCTGAAGGTTGGGAATCAAGTAGATAGGGTTGTTAAGAAGGCATATGGTGTCTTGGCGTTTATTGGTAGGGGGATTGAATTTAGGAGTCGTGGCGTTATGTTGCAACTGTACACAACTCTGGTGCGGCCGCACTTGGAGTACTGTGTGCAGTTCTGGTCCCCACATTACAGGAAGGATGTGGAGGCTTTGGAGAGGGTGCAGAGGAGGTTTACCAGGATGTTGCCTGGTATGGAGGGGAGATCCTATGAGGAGAGGCTGAGGGATTTGGGATTGTTTTCGCTGGAAAGGCGGCGGCTAAGAGGGGATCTTATTGAAACATATAAGATGATTAGAGGTTTAGATAGGGTGGATAGTGATAGCCTTTTTCCTCTGATGGAGAAATCCAGCACGAGGGGGCATGGCTTTAAATTGAGGGGGGGTAGTTATAGAACCGATGTCAGGGGTAGGTTCTTTACCCAGAGGGTGGTGAGGGATTGGAATGCCCTGCCAGCATCAGTAGTAAATGCGCCTAGTTTGGGGGCGTTTAAGAGATCCGTAGATAGGTTCATGGACGAAAAGAAATTGGTTTAGGTTGGAGGGTCACAGTTTTTTTTTAACTGGTCGGTGCAACATCGTGGGCCGAAGGGCCTGTTCTGCGCTGTAATGTTCTAAAGATCATCGCCAAAGGCTCCGCAATCTCCTCCCTCGCCTCCCACAGTAACCTGGGGTACATCCCATCCGGTCCCGGCGACTTACCAACCTTGATGCCATTCAATAGTTCCAACACATCCTCTTTCTTTATGTCCACATGCTCGATCCTTTCTGTCCACCGCAAACCAGCAGTACAACCACCCAGATCCCTTTCCACCGTGAATACCGAGGTAAAGTATTCATTAAGCAGCTCCGCCATTTCTAACGGTTCCGCACAAACTTTTCCCCCTTCACCTTTTAAGGGTCCTATGCCTTCACATCTCATCCTTTTACTCTTGACATATTTGTAGAAAGCCTTGGGGTTCTCCTTAATCTTACCCGCCAAGGCCTTCTCATGACCCCTTCTCGCTCTCCTAATTTCCTTCTTAAGCTCCTTCCTACATCCCGTATACTCCTCTAAATCCTTAACACCTCCTAGCTCTCTGAACCTTCTGTACGCCTCTCTTTTCTTATTCACCAGGTTCATCACAACCTTCGTGCACCACGGTTCCCGTACCCTACCAACACCCCCCTGTCTCATCGGAACGTTGTCATGCAGAGCTCCAGACAAACATTCCTTGAAAATCCTCCACTTTCCTTCGGTACTTTTCCCCAAGAATGCCTCCTTCCAATTTACCCGTCTAATTTCCTCCCTGATGACACTGTATTTCCCTTTACTCCAGAGAAACACTTTCCTAGCCTGCCTGATCCTATCTCTTTCCAATGCTATCGTGAAGGAGATAGAATTATGATCGCTATCCCCAAGATGCTCACCCACCGAGAGATCCTCCACCTGTCCAGGTTCATTAGCCAGCACCAGATCAAGTACAGCCTCTCCTCTAGTAGGCTTATCCACATACTGTGTCAGGAAACTCTCCTGGACACACCTAACAAACTCCTCTCCATCCAAACCCCTAGCCCTAGGGATATTCCAATCTATGTTTGGGAAATTAAAATCTCCCATCACGACAACTCTGTTATTCCTACATCTCTCCAGGATCTGTTTCCCCATCTGCTCCTCAACATCTCTGTTACTATTGAGCGGCCTATAGAAAACACCCAGCAACGTTACCGACCCCTTCCTGTTCCTAACCTCCACCCACAGAGACTCCGTAGTCAAGGGCAGCATGGACAAGTTGGGCCGAAGGGCCTGTTTCCATGCTGTAAACCTCGATGACTCTCTGACTAGGGATAGGCAATAAATGCTGGCTCGCCATCGACGCCCATGTCCCATGAATGAATAAAAAGAAGTTTTGAGAGACATCCGAACTCCAATGTGATTTAGAGACACTCCCTTTAAACAGGGTAAACATTCCCAAGTGCAGTGTAATTGAGAGAGATTTCCAGAAGCTAAGGTTAACGGAGGAACACTCTGAGAACAGGAGATTTTCTTCAGCTGAGTATCCTTCAGAGAGATACAGAGAGTCAGTCTGACTGAGACAAAACACAGTGACCCCAGTCGTGTGAACTCGCTGTGCTCTCCGTGACCTCCACAATCCAGATGTGCCAGAATTTCCTCATCTCCTCTCAGCCAATGCGGTTATTCCATTCACCATAAAAGGACTGGCTGACGGCCAGTGCCTCTCACACATCCCTGCAGTCAGATTACAACAGAATTTACTGACCATACAAAGCCAATCTATCACTGCCTCCACTTCCCTTAGCGGCCTCTCCGCACAGACGGGCCACTGAGTTCCCCGCTGACAGAGTCACTGCAAATATCCAGACATACAAATCCCGCACTCTCTCCCCTGCCCTTTCACCCACAATTCATCACTCCCAGACTCACAATCTCATCATTTCCACACCAGACAGCAAGACACAGAACAAGAATACACACCCCCACAGCAGCGCTGAGGGAGTGCCGCACTGTCAGAGGGTCAGTACTGAGGGAGTGCCGCACTGTCAGAGGGTCAGTACTGAGGGAGTGCCGCACTGTCAGAGGGTCAGTACTGAGGGAGTGCCGCACTGTCAGAGGGTCAGTACTGAGGGAGTGCCGCACTGTCAGAGGGTCAGTGCTGAGGGAGTGCTGCACTGTGAGAGGGTCAGAGCTGAGGGAGTGCCGCAGTGTCAGAGGGTCAGTGCTGAGGGAGTGCTGCACTGTCAGAGGGTCAGAGCTGAGGGAGTGCTGCACTGTCAGAGGGTCAGTGCTGAGGGAGTGCTGCACTGTCAGAGAGTCAGTACTGAGGGAGTGCTGCACTGTCAGAGGGTCAGCGCTGAGGGAGTGCCGCACTGTCAGAGGGTCAGTGCTGAGGGAGTGCCGCACTGTCAGAGTGCAAGTGCTGAGGGAGTGCCGCACTGTCAGAGGGTCAGTACTGAGGGAGTGCCGCACTGTCAGAGGGTCAGTACTGAGGGAGTGCCGCACTGTCAGAGGGTCAGTACTGAGTGAGTGCTGCACTGTCACAGGGTCAGTACTGAGTGAGTGCCGCACTGTCAGAGGGTCAGTACTGAGTGAGTGCTGCACTGTCAGAGGGTCAGTACTGAGGGAGTGCCGCACTGTCAGAGGGTCAGTACTGACGGAGTGCCGCACTGTCAGAGGGTCAGTGCTGAGGGAATGCCGCACTGTCAGAGGGTCAGTGCTGAGGGAGTGCCGCACTGTCAGAGGGTCAGTACTGAGGGAGTGCTGCACTGTCAGAGGGTCAGTACTGAGGGAGTGCCGCACTGTCAGAGGGTCAGTGCTGAGGGAGTGCCGCACTGTCAGAGGGTCAGTACTGAGGGAGTGCCGCACTGTCAGAGGGTCAGTACTGAGGGAGTGCCGCACTGTCAGAGGATCAGTGCTGAGGGAGTGCCGCACTGTCAGAGGGTCAGTGCTGGGGGAGTGCCGCACTGTCAGAGGGTCAGTGCTGGGGGAGTGCCGCACTGTCAGAGGGTCAGTGCTGAGGGAGTGCTGCACTGTCAGAGGGTCAGTACTGAGGGAGTGCTGCACTGTCAGAGGATCAGTGCTGAGGGAGTGCCGCACTGTCAGAGGGTCAGTGCTGGGGGAGTGCCGCACTGTCAGAGGGTCAGTACTGAGGGAGTGCCGCACTGTCAGAGGGTCAGTGCTGAGGGGGTGCTGCACTGTCAGAGAGTCAGTACTGAGGGGGTGCTGCACTGTCAGAGGGTCAGTGCTGAGGGAGTGCCGCACTGTCAGAGGGTCAGTGCTGAGGGGGTGCCGCACTGTCAGAGGGTCAGTGCTGAGGGGGTGCCGCACTGTCAGAGGGTCAGTACTGAGGGAGTGCCGCACTGTCAGAGGGTCAGTGCTGAGGGGGTGCCGCACTGTCAGAGGGTCAGTGCTGAGGGGGTGCTGCACTGTCAGAGAGTCAGTACTGAGGGGGTGCTGCACTGTCAGAGGGTCAGTACTGAGGGGGTGCTGCACTGTCAGAGGGTCAGTGCTGAGGGAGTGCTGCACTGTCAGAGGGTCAGTGCTGAGGGAGTGCTGCACTGTCAGAGGGTCAGTACTGAGGGAGTGCCGCACTGTCAGAGGGTCAGTACTGAGGGGGTGCTGCATTGTCTCAAATCTACCTCAACCTTCTACAAACATAATGACACCACCTCTAGGTTAAAGCATTCCACATATTCATGACCCTCTGAGAGTCATAGACTCGTCTAAACTAACTAAAGTTAGTCATAGAACATAGAACATAGAACATTACAGCGCAGAACAGGCCCTTCGGCCCACGATGTTGCACCGACCAGTTAAAAAAAAAACTGTGACCCTCCAACCTAAACCAATTTCCTTTCGTCCATGAACCTATCTACGGATCTCTTAAACGCCCCCAAACTAGGCGCATTTACTACTGATGCTGGCAGGGCATTCCAATCCCTCACCACCCTCTGGGTAAAGAACCTACCCCTGACATCGGTTCTATAACTACCCCCCCTCAATTTAAAGCCATGCCCCCTCGTGCTGGATTTCTCCATCAGAGGAAAAAGGCTATCACTATCCACCCTATCTAAACCTCTAATCATCTTATATGTTTCAATAAGATCCCCTCTTAGCCGCCGCCTTTCCAGCGAAAACAATCCCAAATCCCTCAGCCTCTCCTCATAGGATCTCCCCTCCATACCAGGCAACATCCTGGTAAACCTCCTCTGCACCCTCTCCAAAGCCTCCACATCCTTCCTGTAATGTGGGGACCAGAACTGCACACAGTACTCCAAGTGCGGCCGCACCAGAGTTGTGTACAGTTGCAACATAACGCTACGACTCCTAAATTCAATCCCCCTACCAATAAACGCCAAGACACCATATGCCTTCTTAACAACCTTATCTACTTGATTCCCAACTTTCAGGGATCTATGCACACATACACCTAGATCCCTCTGCTCCTCCACACTATTCAAAGTCCTCCCGTTAGCCCTATACTCAACACATCTGTTATTCCTACCAAAGTGAATTACCTCACACTTCTCCGCATTAAACTCCATCCGCCACCTCTCGGCCCAACTTTGCAACCTGTCTAAGTCTTCCTGCAAACTACGACACCCTTCCTCACTGTCTACCACACCACCGACTTTGGTGTCATCAGCAAGTTTGCTAATCCACCCAACTATACCCTCATCCAGATCATTAATAAATATTACAAACAGCAGTGGCCCCAAAACAGATCCCTGAGGTACACCACTTGTAACCGCACTCCATGATGAATATTTACTATCAACCACCACCCTCTGTTTCCTATCCGCTAGCCAATTCCTGATCCAATTTCCTAGATCACCCCCAATCCCATACATCTGCATTTTCTGCAGAAGCCTACCATGGTGAACCTTATCAAACGCCTTACTAAAATCCATATATACCACGTCCACTGCCTTGCCCCCATCCACCTCCTTGGTCACTTTCTCAAAAAACTCAATAAGGTTAGTAAGGCACGACCTACCTGCCACAAAACCATGCTGACTATCACCTATCAATTCATTACTCTCCAAATAACTATAAATCCTATCCCTTATAATTTTTTCCAACATCTTGCCGACAACAGAAGTGAGACTCACCGGTCTATAATTCCCGGGGAAGTCTCTGTCTCTGGCACGAATCAATTCCAGCCTCCCGGACTGCCTGGATCCACTACAGTTTGCCTACTGCCACAACAGGTCCACTGCAGACGCCATCACCCTGGCCCTGCACTCAACCCTGGAACACCTGGATAACAAGGACACCTATGTCAGACTCCTATTTATTGACTACAGCTCAGCCTTCAACACCATTATTCCCACAACACTCATCTCCAAACTCCGTGGCCTGGGCCTCGGCTCCTCCCTCTGCGACTGGATCCTGAACTTCCTAACTCACAGACCACAATCAGTAAGGATAGACAACAACACCTCCTCCACGATCATCCTCAACACCGGTGCCCCACAAGACTGTGTTCTCAGCCCCCTACTATACTCCTTATACACCTCTGACTGTGTGGCCAAATTCCCCTCTAATTCGATTCTCAAGTTTGCTGATGACACCACCGTAGTGGGTCGGATCTCAAACAATGACGAGACAGAGAACAGGAATGAGATAGAGAATCTGGTGAACTGGTGCGGTGACAATAATCTCTCCCTCAATGTCAACAAAACAAAGGAGATGTCATCGACTCCAGGAAGCGTAAAGGAGAACATGCCCCTGTCTATATCAACGGGGACGAAGTAGAAAGGGTCGAGAGCTTCAAGTTTTTAGGTGTCCAGATCACCAACAACCTGTCCTGGTCCCCCCATGGCAACACTATAGTTAAGAAAGCCCACCAACACCTCTACTTTCTCAGAAGCATAAGGAAATTTGGCATGTCAGCTATGACTCTCACCAACTTTTACAGATGTACCATAGAAAGCATTCTTTCTGGTTGTATCACAGCTTGGTCTGGCTCCTGCTCTGCCCAAGACCGCAAGAAACTACAAATGTCGTGAATGGAGCCCAATCCATCACACAGACCAGCCTCCCATCCATTGACTCTGTCTACACTTCCCGCTGCCTCGGGAAAAGCAGCCAGCATAATCAAGGACCCCACACACCCCGGACATTCTCTCTTCCACCTTCTTCTGTCGGGAAAAAGATACAAAAGTCTGAGGACACGTACCAACCGACTCAAGAACAGCTTCTTCCCTGCTGCTGTCAGACTGTTGAATGGATCTACCTGGAATTAAGTTGACCTTTCTCTACATCCTAGCTATGACTGTAACACTACATTCTGCACTCTCTCATTTTCTTCTCTATGAACGGTATGCTTTGTCTGTATAGCGAGCAAGAAACAATACTTTTCACTATGTTAATACATGTGACAATAATAAATCAAATCAAATCGTGTCACAGAGAAATACAGCATGGAAACAGGCCCTTCGGCCCAACAGGTCCATGCTGGTCATGGTGCCCTCCCAGCTAGTCCCAATTCTCCACGTTTGGTCTGTATCCCAATAATCCTTTCCGATCCATGTACTTCAGGTTAAAGTCCAACAGGTTTATCTGGGGTACCACGAGCTTTCAGAGCACTGCTCCTTCCTCAGGTGAGCCTGATGACACCAGTGGCACTCACCTGATGAAGCGGCAGCGCTCTGAAAGCTCGTGCTACCAGATAAACCTGTTGGATTTAACCTGGTGTTGTGAGACTTCTTACTGTGTTTACCCCAGTCCAACGCCGGCATCTCCACATCATTTTTAAACGTTGTTATTGAAGCTGCCTCAACCGCTTTCTCTGGCAGCTCATTCCATACACGCTCCACCCTCTGTGTGAAGAAGTTGCCCCTCAGGTCCCTTTTAAATCTTTCCCCCTCACCTTTAACCTGTGACCTCCAGTTTTCAATTCCCCTTCCGTGGGGAAAAGGCTATGGACGGGATTTTACTGCCACGCTCGAGCGAGAGCAGAATTCCCGCCAGAGGTTCACGGAGATTTCCGTTATCAGACCCGCGGCCGCTCTGATTCCGTGGCAGACAAGGTGGTAGAGTTCCGGTGTCATCATCTTGCTGAATATTGTGTTCATTTTGCTGCAACTGTACAGGGCGTTGGTGAGGCCACACCTGGGGTATCGTGTGCAGTTTTGGTGTCCTTATCTGAGGAAGGATGTCCTTGCTATAGAGGGAGTGCAGCGAAGGTTTCCCAGGCTGATTCCTGGGATGGCAGGTCTGTCACAGGAGGAGAGACTAAGTGGGTTAGGATTATATTCACTGGAGTTTAGAAGAGTGAGAGGGGATCTCATAGAAACTTATACAATTCTAACAGGGTTAGACAGGGTAGATTCAGACACAGACCTCCAGTTAGAAAAGTATCTTCCACTGTTCCACTTCAGAAGTTGACAGGGAGAATGAAATTGAAAGGCCAATTGGCGGCACGGTAGCACAGTGGTTAGCACTGCTGCTTCACAGCTCCAGGGTCCCGGGTTCGATTCCCGGCTCGGGTCACTGTCTGTGTGGAGTTTGCACATTCTCCTTGTGTCTGCGTGGGTTTCCTCCGGGTGCTCCGGTTTCCTCCCACAGTCCAAAGATGTGCGGGTTAGGTTGATTGGCCAGGTTTAAAAATTGCCCCTTAGAGTCCTGGGATGCGTAGGTTAGAGGGATTAGCGGGTGAATATGTGGGGGTAGGGCCTGGGTGGGATTGTGGTCGGTGCAGACTCGATGGGCCGAATGGCCTCCTTCTGCACTGTAGGGTTTCTATGATTTCTATGATTCTATTTTCGAAAAACTCAATATCCACCAGACAAGATACACTGCAGATCCACAGTCCCCGAAAGTGGCAGCTCTGGTTTCAAGTCAAAGTTTATTTATTAGTCACAAGTAAGGCTTACATTAACACTGCAATGAAGTTACTGTGAAATTCCCCTAGTCGCCACAGTCTGGCGCCTGTTCGGGTGAATGCACCCTAACCAGAGCGTCTTTCAGACTGTGGGAGGAAACCCACGCAGGGGAAGAACATGCAGACTCCACACAGACAGTCACCCAAGCCAGGAATCAAATCCGGGTTCTTGGCGCGGTGAGGCAGCTGTGCTAACCACTGTGCTACTCGGGTGGGCAAGGGGGGTCAGGAAGGCGTATGGCATGCTGGCCTTCATTGGTCAGGGTGTTGAGTATAGGAATTGGAAAATCATGTTGCAGCTGTATAAGACTTTGGTTAGGCCGCATTTGGAGTGTTGTGTACAATTCTGGTCGCCACACTATCGGAAGGATGTTGATGCATTGGAAAGGGTGCAGAAAGGATTTACCAGGATGTTGCCTGGTTTGGAGGATATGGACTATGAAGAAAGGTTGAACAAACTTGGATTGTTTTCATTGGAGCGTCGGAGGATGAGGGGGGACCGGATAGAGGTTTACAAGATTATGACAGACTTGGATAGAGTGGATAGTCGGAGTCTTTTTCCCAGGGTTGAAGGGTCAATTATTCGGGGGCACAGGTTGAAAGTGAGGGGGGGAAAGTTTAAAAGAGATGTAAGTTTTTCACACAGAGGGTGGTGAATGCCTGGAACGTGCTGCCGGAGGAGGTGGTGGAAGCAGATTCTATAACAACGTTCAAGAGGCATCTGGATCGATACATGAATAGGCAGCGAATAGAGGGATATGGACCACGTAGAGGCAAGAAAATATTAGATTAGAGAGGCATCTGTGTCGGCACAGACTTGGTGGGCCGAAGGGCCTGTTTCTGTGCTGTTCTTTATTGTTTGTGGCAGCACAGGGAGATCGGGTGATGAGGATGGCATACAGAATGTTTGGTTTCATTAGCTGGGGCACAGGATATGGGTAATTTAACCAAGCAAAGCTGCAGCTCAGACTGAGAGTTAGCAATCACATAGTTCACTAACTGTCACACATCCTGCAGTGGTCCAATTACACCCCGTAACACATCCCTCTGAACCCCACCACACAACCTGGCTCATTGCAACTTCCTTTAAAACACAGACATTGGCATGTGAAGTACCGAGTGTCTGGCCAGGATTCTCTGACTTCAATGACCTGGAGTTCTTTGGAAGCAGTTCCAGTGGCCTGAGCAGGTCTGCCTGAACACAGAAAGGTGCCAACTGGTCTGGCACACTCTCACTGGGAAGAGGCTTTTCAACACAAGGTTTGCAGCTTCACCTGCTTTGATCTCGCACCACTTCCTCACTTCCTGTCACTGACTTGATAAAGTTTATCAGTGAACCGTTCTTGCTTCCAGGAATCAGTAACATGAAAACCACAACCACTGACAGTGAGATCATAGCCACATTTCAACAAATAACCTCCAACGAACAGCTCCAACTACCAGCACTCAGGACAGCTGCAAAGTCAAACCTCATAGCTGTCCATTCACATCAATTGGAAAGTAAGAGATGATGTATTTAAAATAGTGAAAGGATGAGAGAGATGGACAGAAACAGATTGTTTCCACTTCCACGAGAAGAATAAGCCAGAGATACAGGTTTGAATAGAGAGGTTTAGAACAGGAGAATTGGGGCAATGGGATTCATTCCCAGGATGTGGGGTGTCGCTGGCTGGGACAGCATTTATTACCCATCCCTCGTTGCCCTTGGAGAGCAGTTGATATTCAGCAACATTGCTGTGGCTCTGGAGTCACATGTAGGCCAGACCAGGTAAGGACGGCAGATTTCCTTCCCTAAAGGACATTAGTGACCCAGATGGGTTTTTATTTTTATTTTTAGGAAACCCACACAGGCACGGGGAGAACATAGAAACATGGAAACTAGAAGCAGGAGAGGCCATTCAGCCCTTCGAGCCTGCTCCACCATTCATCACGATCATGGCTGATCATTGAATTCAATATCCTGATCCCCCCTTCCTCCCCCCATACCCCTCGATCTGCTCAGGGAGACGAGAGATGAAATTGCTGGGCCCTGACGGAAATCTTTGTCGCTTCTTTGGACACGGGTGAGGTCCCTGAGGATTGGAGGATAGCGAATGTGGTCCCGTTGTTTAAGAAGGGTAGCAGGGATAACCCAGGAAATTATAGGCCGGTGAGCTTGACGTCCGTGGTAGGGAAGTTGTTGGAGAGGATTCTTAGAGACAGGATGTATGTGCATTTAGAACGAAACAATCTCATTAGTGACAGACAGCATGGTTTTGTAAGAGGGAGGTCGTGCCTTACAAATTTGGTGGAGTTTTTTGAAGAACTGACAAAAACGGTTGATGAAGGAAGGGCCGTGGATGTCGTCTATATGGATTTCAGTAAGGCATTTGACAAAGTCCCACATGGCAGGTTGGTTAAGAAGGTTAAGGCTCATGTGATACAAGGAGAAGTGGCTAGATGGGTGGAGAACTGGCTTGGCCATAGGAGACAGAGGGTAGTGGTCGAAGGGTCTTTTTCCGGCTGGAGGTCTGTGACCAGTGGTGTTCCGCAGGGCTCTGTACTGGGACCTCTGCTATTTGTGATATATATAAATGATTTGGAAGAAGGTGTAACTGGTGTAATCAGCAAGTTTGTGGATGACACGAAGATGGCTGGACTTGCGGAAAGCGAAGAGCATTGTCGGGCAATACAGCAGGATATAGATAGGCTGGAAAATTGGGCAGAGAGGTGGCAGATGGAGTTTAATCCGGATAAATGCGAAGTGATGCATTTTGGAAGAAATAATGTAGGGAGGAGTTATACAATAAATGGCAGAGTCATCAGGAGTATAGAAACACAGAGGGACCTAGGTGTGCAAGTCCACAAATCCTTGAAGGTGGCAACACAGGTGGAGAAGGTGGTGAAGAAGGCATATGGTATGCTTGCCTTTATAGGACGGGGTATAGAGTATAAAAGCTGGAGTCTGATGATGCAGCTGTATAGAACGCTGGTTAGGCCACATTTGGAGTACTGCATCCAGTTCTGGTCGCCGCACTACCAGAAGGACGTGGAGGCATTAGAGAGAGTGCAGAGAAGGTTTACCAGGATGTTGCCTGGTATGGAGGGTCTTAGCTATGAGGAGAGATTGGGTAAACTGGGGTTGTTCTCCCTGGAAAGACGGAGAATGAGGGGAGATCTAATAGAGGTGTACAAGATTATGAAGGGTATAGATACGGTGAACAGTGGGAATCTTTTTCCCAGGTCGGAGGTTACGATCACGAGGGGTCACGGGCTCAAGCTGAGAGGGGCGAAGTATAACTCAGATATCAGAGGGACGTTTTTTACACAGAGGGTGGTGGGGGCCTGGAATGCGCTGCCAAGTAGGGTGGTGGAGGCAGGCACGCTGACATCGATTAAGACTTACCTGGATAGTCACATGAGCAGCCTGGGAATGGAGGGATACAAACGATTGGTCTAGTTGGACCAAGGAGCGGCACAGGCTTGGAGGGCCGAAGGGCCTGTTTCCTGTGCTGTACTGTTCTTTGTTCTTTGATCCCTTTAGCCCCAAGAGCGATATCTAATTTCTTCTTGAAATCAGACAATGTTTTGGCCTCAACTACTTTCTGTGGGAGTGAATTCCACACATTCACCCACCCTCTGTGTGAAGAAATTTCTCCTCACCTCAGATCTAAAAGGTTTCCCCCTTATCCTCAAACTCTGACCCCTAGTTCTGGACTCCCTCACCATCGGGAACATTCTTTCTGAATCTACCCTGTCAAACCCTGTTAGAATTGTATAAGTTTCTGTGAGATCCCCTCTCACTCTTCTAAACTCCAGTGAATATAATCCTAACCGACTTAGTCTCTCCTCATAATGACAGATCTGCCATCCCAGGAATCAGCCTGGTAAACCTTCGCTGCACTCCCTCTATAGCAAGGACATCCTTCCTCAGATAAGGGCACCAAAACTGCACACGATACTCCAGGTGTGGCCTCACCAACACCATAAGACCATAAGACATAGGAGCAGAATTAGGCCACTCGGCCCATCGAGTCTGCTCCGCCGTTCAATCATGGCTGATATTTTTCTCATCCCCATTCTCCTGCCTTTTCCCAATGACCTGTGATCCCCTTATCCATCAGGAACCTATCTATCTCTGTCTTAAAGACACTCAATGACCTGGCCTCCGCAGCCTTCTGTGGCAAAGATTTCCACAGATTCACCACTCTCTGGCTGAAGAAATTCCTCCTCATCTCTGTTTTAAAGGATTGTCCCTTTAGCCTAAGGCTGTGCCCTCTGGTTCTAGTTTTTCCTACTAGTGGGAACATCCTCTCCACGTCCACGTTATCCAGGCCTTGCAGTAGCCTGTACGTTTCACTAAGATCCCCCCCATCCTTCTAAACTCCAACGAGTACAGACCCAGAGTCCTCAACCGTTCCTCATACGACAAGCTCTTCATTCCAGGGATCATTCTTGTGAACCTCCTCTGGACCCTTTCCAAGGCCAGCACATCCTTCCTTAGATACGGGGCCCAAAGCTGCCCACAATACTCCAAATGGAGTCTGACCAGAGCCTTGTACAGCCTCAGAAGTACATCCCTGCTCTTGTATTCAGGGCCATGTCTCTGGCCCTACACTCAACCCTGGAACACCTAGACCAGGGAGATGGCGTCTGCTGTGGACCTGTTGCAGCGTTAGGCAAACTGTAGTGGATCCAGGCAGTCCGGGAGGCTGGAATTGATTCGTGCCATGACTAACCATTCAAAGCACTTCATAATGATGGATCTTAGAGCCACCGGACAATAGTCATTAAGACACGCTGCTTAGCTTTTCTTTACATAGAACATAGAACATAGAACATTACAGCACAGAACAGGCCCTTCGGCCCACGATGTTGTGCCGACCTTCATCTGAAACCAAGATCAAGCTATCCCACTCCCTACCATCCTGGTGTGCTCCATGTGCCTATCCAATAACCGCTTAAATGTTCCTAAAGTGTCTGACTCCACTATCACTGCAGGCAGTCCATTCCACACCCCAACCACTCTCTGCGTGAAGAACCTACCTCTGATATCCTTCCTATATCTCCCACCATGAACCCTATAGTTATGCCCCCTTGTAATAGCTCCATCCACCCGAGGAAATAGTCTTTGAACGTTCACTCGATCTATCCCCTTCATCATTTTATAAACCTCTATTAAGTCTCCCCTCAATCTCCTCCGCTCCAGAGAGAACAGCCCCAGCTCCCTCAACCTTTCCTCATAAGACCGACACTCCGAACCAGGCAGCATCCTGGTAAGTCTCCTCTGCACTCTTTCCAGCGCTTCCACATCCTTCTTATAGTGAGGTGACCAGAACTGCACGCAATATTCCAAATGCGGTCTCACCAAGGTCCTGTACAGTTGCAGCATAACCCCACGGCTCTTAAACTCCAACCCCCTGTTAATAAAAGCTAACACACTATATGCCTTCTTCACAGCTCTATCCACTTGAGTGGCAACCTTTAGAGATCTGTGGATATGGACCCCAAGATCTCTCTGTTCCTCCACAGTCTTCAGAGCCCTACCTTTGACCCTGTAATCCACATTTAAATTAGTCCTACCAAAATGAATCACCTCACATTTATCAGGGTTAAACTCCATTTGCCATTTTCCAGCCCAGCTTTGCATCCTATCTATGTCTCTTTGCAGCCTACAACACCCCTCCACCTCATCCACTACTCCACCAATCTTGGTGTCATCAGCAAATTTACTGATCCACCCTTCAGCCCCCTCCTCTAAGTCATTAATAAAAATCACAAAGAGCAGAGGACCAAGCACCGATCCCTGCGGCACTCCGCTAGCAACCTGCCTCCAGTCCGAAAATTTTCCATCCACCACCACCCTCTGTCTTCGATCAGATAGCCAGCTACCTATCCAATCGGCCAACTTTCCCTCTATCCCACACCTCCTTACTTTCATCATAAGCCGACCATGGGGGACCTTATCAAACGCCTTACTAAAATCCATGTATATGACATCAACCGCCCTACCTTCATCAACACACCTAGTTACCTCCTCAAAAAATTCTATCAAATTTGTGAGGCACGATTTGCCCTTCACAAATCCATGCTGACTATCCCGGATTAATCCGCATCTTTCTAAATGGTCGTAAATCCCATTCCTAAGGACCTTTTCCATCAATTTACCAACCACCGAAGTCAGACTAACCGGTCTATAATTACCAGGGTCATTTCTATTCCCTTTCTTAAACAGAGGAACAACATTTGCCACTCTCCAGTCCTCTGGCACCATCCCCGTGGACAGCGAGGACCCAAAGATCAAAGCCAAAGGCTCTGCAATCTCATCCCTCGCCTCCCAAAGAATCCTAGGATACATTTCATCAGGCCCAGGGGACTTATCGACCTTCAGTTTATTCAAAACTGCCAAGACATCCTCCCTCCGAACATCTATTTCCTCCAGCCTATTAGCCTGTAACACCTTCTCTTCCTGAAAAACATGGCCCCTCTCCTTGGTGAACACTGAAGAAAAGTATTCATTCATCACCTCGCCTATCTCTACTGATTCCATACACAAGTTCCCACCACTGTCCTTGACCGGCCCTAACCTCACCCTGGTCATTCTTTTATTCCTCACATAAGAGTAAAAAGCCTTGGGGTTTTCCTTGATCCGACCCGCCAAGGACTTCTCATGTCCCCTCCTAGCTCTCCTCAGCCCCTTTTTCAGCTCATTCCTTGCTAACTTGTAACCCTCAATCGAGCCATCTGAACCTTGTTTCCTCATCCCTACATAAGCTTCCCTCTTCCTTTTCACAAGACATTCCACCTCTTTCGTGAACCACAGTTCCCTCACTCGGCCATTTCCTCCCTGCCTGACAGGGACATACCTATCAAGGACACCCAGTATTTGTTCCTTGAAAAAGTTCCACTTTTCATCAGTGCCTTTCCCTGACAGTTTCTGTTCCCATCTTATGCCCCCTAATTCTTGCCTAATCGCATCATAATTACCTCTCCCCCAATTGTAAGCCTTGCCCTGCCGTCCGGCCCTATCCCTCTCCATTGCAATAACAAAAGACACCGAATTGTGGTCACTATCTCCAAAGTTCTCTCCCACAACCAAATCTAACACTTGGCCCGGTTCATTTCCCAGTACCAAATCCAATGTGGCCTCACCCCTTGTCGGCCTATCCACATATTGTGTCAGGAAACCCTCCTGCACACACTGCACAAAAAGTGCCCCCATCCAAACTATTCGACCTACAAAGGTTCCAATCAATATTTGGTACTGGGATGATGGTGTTGATAAAGAACAAAGAACAAACAACAGTAAAGCTTGATAGGGTAAATCTTGAAGCAGACAGGGACCTCTGATTGTTGTAAAGAGAGATTGAAGATGTCTGTGAATACCTCCGCCAGCTGATCCGCGCAGGATCTGAGTGCTCGTCCGGGCCCCATCCGGGCCAATCGCTTTCCATGGGTTGACCTTTGAGAAAGCTGCTCTGACATCTACAATGATGACCCCAGATACAGGTTCATCCAGGGCTGCCAGGATGGAGGGCGTACCCTCACTGACCTCTTGCTCAAAACGGGCGGACAATGCATTGAGCTCATCAGGGAAGGGTGCGCTGGAGCCGGTGATTTGATATGACTTCATCTTGTAGCCTGTTATGTCTTGCAGACCTTGCCATAGTCAGCGGGGGTCAGTGTGGCGAGCCTGGGACTCCAGCTTGGTCCGGTACCGTCTTTTTGGATCTTTGATGGATCTCCTTAGATTGTATCTGGCTTTCTTGTATAGATCAGGGTCACCTGACTTGAACGCCTCAGACCTGGACTTCAGCAAGCAGTGGATATCCCTGTTCATCCATGGTTTCCGGTTGGTAAACACACGGATTTGCTTCTTTGGCACACAGTCTTCAACACACTTACTAATGAAGTCAGTTACTGTAGTGGTGTACTCGTTCAGGCTGGTCACAGAGTTTTTAAATACTGACCAGTCCACTGACTCCAAGCAGCCCCGTAGGAGATTATCCCATTCCTCAGACCAACATTGCACAACTTTCTTTGATGGATTCTCCCGCTTCAGTTTTTGCCTGTAAGCCGGGAGCAGGAGCACAGCCTTGTGGCCTGATTTGCCAAAGTGTGGGCGGGCAATAGAGCGATAGGCATGTTTGATGTTTGTGTACAGTAAGAAGTCTCACAACACCAGGTTAAAGTCCAACAGGTTTATTTGGTAGCATGAGCTTTCAGAGCGCTGCTCCTTCATCAGGTGATGGAGGAGCGCTCCGAAGGCAGGACTTGCAGATAGTGAGGAACATTGTCAGAGGCTACAGAAGGATATAGATAGGCTGGAAATTTGGGCAAAGAAATGGCAGATGGAGTTCAATCCTGATAAATGCGAAGTGATGCATTTTGGTAGAACTAATGTAGGGGGGAGCTATATGATAAATGGCAGAACCATAAAGGGTGTAGAGACGCAGCGGGACCTGGGTGTGCAAGTCCACAGATCCTTGAAGGTGACGTCACAGGTGGAGAAGGTGGTGAAGAAGGCATATGGCATGCTTGCCTTTATAGGACGGGGCATAGAGTATAAAAGTTGGGGTCTGATGTTGCAGATGTATAGAACGTTGGTTCGGCCGCATTTGGAATACTGCGTCCAGTTCTGGTCGCCACACTACCAGAAGGACGTGGAGGCTTTGGAGAGAGTACAGAGGAGGTTTACCAGGATGTTGCCTGGTATGGAGGGGCTTAGTTATGAGGAGAGATTGGGTAAACTGGTGTTGTTCTCCCTGGAAAGACGGAGGATGAGGGGAGACTTAATAGAGGTGTATAAAATTATGAAAAGAATAGAACAAAGAACAGTACAGCACAGGAAACAGGCCTTTCGGCCCTCCAAGCCTGTGCCGCTCCTTGGTCCAACTAGACCAATCGTTTGTATCCCTCCATTCCCAGGCTGCTCATGTGACTATCCAGGTAAGTCTTAAACGATGTCAGCGTGCCTGCCTCCACCACCCTACTTGGCAGCGCATTCCAGGCCCCCACCACCCTCTGTGTAAAAAACGTCCCTCTAATATCTGAGTTATACTTCACCCCTCTCACCTTGAGCCCGTGACCCCTCATGAACGTCACTTCTGATCTGGGAAAAAGCTTCCCACTGTTCACCCTATCTATCCCCTTCATAATCTTGTACACCTCTATTAGATCTCCCCTCATTCTCCGTCTTTCCAGGGAGAACAACCCCAGTTTACCCAATCTCTCCTCATAGCTAAGACCCTCCATACCAGGCAACATCCTGGTAAACCTTCTCTGCACTCTCTCTAACGCCTCCACGTTCTTCTGGTAGTGCGGCGACCAGAACTGGACCCAGTACTCCAAATGTGGCCTAACCAGCGTTCTATACAGCTGCATCATCAGACTCCAGCTTTTATACTCTATACCCCGTCCTATAAAGGCAAGCATACCATATGCCTTCTTCACCACCTTCTCCACCTGTGTTGCCACCTTCAAGGATTTGTGGACTTGCACACCCAGGTCCCTCTGTGTTTCTATACTCCTGATGACTCTGCCATTTATTGTATAACTCCTCCCTACATTATTTCTTCCAAAATGCATCACTTCGCATTTATTCGGATTAAACTCCATCTGCCACCACTCCGCCCAATTTACCAGCCTATCTATACCCTGCTGTATTGCCCGACAATGCTCTTCGCTATCCGCAAGTCCAGCCATCTTCGTGTCATCCGCAAACTTGCTGATTACACCAGTTACACCTTCTTCCAAATCATTTATATATATCACAAATAGCAGAGGTCCCAGTACAGAGCCCTGCGGAACACCACTGGTCACAGACCTCCAGCCGGAAAAAGACCCTTCGACCACTACCCTCTGTCTCCTATGGCCAAGCCAGTTCTCCACCCATCTAGCCACTTCCCCTTGTATCCCATGAGCCTTAACCTTCTTAAGGTAGGGTGAACGGTGGGAAGCTTTTCCCCAGGTCGGTGGTGACGTTCACGAGGGGTCATAGGTTCAAGGTGAAGGGGGGGAGGTTTAACACAGATATCAGAAGGACATATTTTACACAGAGGGTGCTGGGGGCCTGGAATGCGCTGCCAGGCAAGGTGGTGGAGGCGGACACACTGGGAACGTTTAAGACTTATCTCGATAGCCACATGAATGGAGTGGGAATGGAGGGATACAAAAGAATGGTCTAGTTTGGACCAGGGAGCGGCGCGGGCTTGGAGGGCCGAAGGGCTTGTTCCTGTGCTGTATTGTTCTTTGTTCTTTGTGGTTTGTGCTACCAAATAAACCTGTTGGACTTTAACCTGGTGTTGGGAGACTTCTTACTGTGCTTATCCCAGTTCAACGCCGGCATCTTCACATCATGATATTTGTGTAGCAGTGGTGGAGGATGTTTGGGCCTCTGGTGGAACAGGAGATGTGTTGGTGGGAATCCGCTCGATTTCTAATTCGATTCACTCCATTGCCTTTCATCACATCAGCTTTGATCTTGTTTTGGACGTGATGTTTTGTTGCCACACGCTCTGTATGAGTAAGTCCCGCTAGTTCCTGATTTCCAATGAGAATATTGCAGCTGTATGAATCATTCTGTTTGCGGTCTGGATGTTTCCTCGCATTTTATTCAAACAGAAAGCAGCAGATCATCAGTTTACTTCAGCGTGAAGTCAGCCAGGAAACCACTCAGTGACATCACCATTCGACAGCACACACAGGCCACTCAGTTCCACATGCCAGCGCTAGCTATTGAATCCAATTCACCTCACCAGCTCAGCAGAACGTTTTCTGCAGATCGTTGGAAAGTTCTGAACGGCATTCAGGGACGGAAGCTCAAAATCACAAGCTCACTGTGTAAAAACAAAATCTCCCTCTCAGCCAATCACTTCCTCTGTTACTGAGACACTGAGAAGAGGCAACTCAGCCTGCAAAACCTGCAACTCTGCCAATCTTCCTGTCACCCACAACCTTACTCATCACACCACCCACATTTTCCTCCAGATCATTTATATATACTACAACAACAGAGGTTCCAGCACTGATCCCTGCGGAACACCACTAGCTACAGATCCCCATTCTGAAAAACACCCTTCCACCGCTACCCTCTGCCTTCTTCCCGATGGTGGGGGCATCCAGAACCAAGAGACACAGTCTGAGGATTCAGGATAGACCATTTAGGACGGAGGTGAGGAGACATTTCTTCACCTAAAGAATGGTGAGCCTGTGGAATTCATTACCACAGGAAGTAGTTGATGCCAAAACATTGAATGTATTCAAGAGGCGGTTGGATATAGCACTTGGGGCAAACGGAATCAAAGGTTATGGGGAGAAAGCAGGATTAGGCTATTGAGTTGGATGATCAGCCATGATCGTGATGGATGGGGGAGCAGGCTCGATGGGCCAAATGGCCTCCTCTTGCTCCGAATAGAAACATAGAAAAACTACAGCACAAAACAGGCCCTTCGGCCCCACAAGTTGTGCCGAACATATCCCTACCTTTTAGGCCTACCTATAACCCTCCATCCTATTAAGTCCCATGTACTCATCCAGGAGTCTCTTAAAAGACCCTATTGAGTTTGCCTCCACCACCACTGACGGCAGCCGATTCCACTCGCCCACCACCCTCTGTGTGAAAAACTTCCCCCGAACATTTCCCCTGTACCTACCCCCCAGCACCTTAAACCTGTGTCCTCTCGTAGCAGCCATTTCCACCCTGCGAAAAAGCCTCTGAGAGTCCACCCGATCTATGCCTCTCAACATCTTATATACCTCTATTAGGTCTCCTCTCATCCTACGTCTCTCCAAGGAGAAAAGACCGAGCTCCCTCAGCCTATCCTCATAAGGCATGCCACTCAATCCAGGCAACATTCTGCACCCTTTCAATCTTTTCCACATCCTTCCTGTAATGAGGCGACCAGAACTGAGCACAGTACTCCAAGTGGGGTCTGACGAGGATCTTATACAGCTGCATCATTATCCCCGGACTCCTAAACTCAATCCCTCGATTGATAAAGGCCAGCACACCATACGTCTTCTTAACCACCTCCTCCACCTGCGGGGCCGATTTTAGAGTCCTATGGGCCCGGACCCCAAGGTCCTTCTGATCCTCCACAGTACTAAGAGTCTTTCCCTTTATACTGTACTCCTTCATCCCATTTGACCTGCCAAAATGGACCACTACACATTTATCTGGGTTGAAGTCCATCTGCCACTTCTCCGCCCAGTCTTGCATCCTATCTATGTCCCTCTGTAACTTCTGACATCCCTCCAGACTATCCACAACCCCACCAACCTTCGTGTCGTCGGCAAATTTACCAACCCATCCCTCCACTTCCTCATCCAGGTCATTTATGAAAATGACAAACAGCAAGTGTCCCAGAACAGATCCCTGGGGCACACCACTGGTGACCGACCTTCATTTAGAAAAAGACCCATCTATACCCACTCTCTGCCTCCTTTGGGCAAGCCAGTTCTGGATCCACAGGGCAGCAGCCCCTTGGATCCCATGCCCTCTCACTTTTTCTAGAAGCCTTGCATGGGGGACCTTATCGAACGCCTTGCTAAAATCCATATAAACCACATCTACCGCTTTCCCTTCGTCAATGTGTTTAGTCACATCTTCGAAGAACTCCACCAGGCTCGTAAGGCACGATCTGCCCTTGACAAAGCCATGCTGAGTATTCTTGAGCATACTAAACCTCTCCAAATGCTCATAAATCTTATCCCTCAGGATCTTCTCCATCAGCTTACCAACCACTGAGGTTAGACTCACCGCTCGGTAATTTCCTGGGCTATCCCTATTCCCCTTCTTGAAAATAGGAACCACATCCGCAATCTTCCAATCCTACGGCACCTCTCCCGTCTCCATCGACGACGCAAAGATCATCGCCAGAGGCTCTGCAATCTCTTCCCTCGCCTCCCACAGTAACCTGGGGTACATCCCATCCGGACCCGGCGACTTATCTATCTTGATGCCATTCAAAGATTCCAGCACAACCTCTTTGTTAAAGTCCACATACTCAATCTTTTCAGTCCACCGCAAGCCCACAGTACATCCACCCAGGTCCTTCTCCTCTGTGAAAACCGAGGCAAAGTACTCATTAAGCACCTCTGCCATTTCTACTGGTTCCGTACTGATTTTCCCGCCTTCACATCTCATCCTTTTACTCTTCACATATTTATAGAACGCCTTAGGGTTTTCCTTAATTCTACTTGCCAAGGCCTTCTCGTGACCCCTTCTGGCTCTCCTAATTTCCTTCTTTAGTCCCTTCCTACAAGTCGTATACTCATCTAGATCCCTATCTTCGCCAAGCTTTCCTTTTCTTCTCGACTAGGTCCTGCACAGCTTTCGTGCACCACGGTTCCTTTAACCTACCAACTCCTCCCTGTCTGCTCGGAACATTGTCCTGTAGAACCCTGGACAGACATTCCTTGAAAAACTGCCACCTCTCTTCAGTACATTTCCACGAGAATACCTCCTTCCAATTTACTCCTCTAATTTGCTGCCTTATGTCTTCATATTTCCCCTTACTCCATATAAACACTTTCCTAGCTTGCTTGATCCTCTCTTTTTCCAATGCAAGCCTAAAGGAGATAGAGTTATGATCGCTATCCACAAGATGCTCTCCCACTGAGAGATCTGACACCTGTCCAGGTTCATTGGTCAGTATCAGATCAAGTACAGCCTCTCCTCTTGTAGGCTTGTCCACATGCTGTGTCAGGAAACCCTCCTGAACACACCTAACGAACTCCTCCCCATCCAATCCCCTTACCCTGGGGATATTCCAATCTATGTTTGGGAAATTAAAGTCTCCCATCACAACAACTCTGCTATTATTGCAACTCTCCAGGATCTGTTTCCCTATCCGCTCCTCCACCTCCCTGTTACTATTGTGCGGCCCATAGAAAACTCCCAGCAAAGTGATCGACCCCTTCCCACTCCGAACGTCCACCCACAGAGACTCTGTAGACAATCCCTCCACAGCATACACCTTCTCTACAGCTGTGACACTATCCCTGATCAGCAGTGCCACTCCACCCCCTCTCTTGCCTCCCCCCTGTCCTTCCTGAAACATCTGAATCCCGGCACCTGTAGTATCCAGTCCTATCTACTATATTTCTATCACCAAGCCAGTTCTACAAAGAACAAAGAACAGTACAGCACAGGAACAGGCCCTTCGGCCCTCCAAGCCTGCGCCGATCATGATGCCTGCCTAAACTAAAACCATATGCACTCACGGAGTCCGTATCCTTCCATTCCCGTCGTATTCATGTCATCGTCTAGTTGCCCCTTAAATGCTGCTATCGTACCTGCTCCCACCACCTCCCCGGGCAGCGCGTTCCAGACATTCACCACCCTCTGTGTAAAAAAACTTGCCTCACACATCTCCTCTAAACCTATCCCCACGCACCTTGAACCTATGTCCCCTAGTGCTTGACTTTTCTAACCTCGGAAAGAGCATCTGACTATCCACTCTGTCCATGCCACTGATAATCTTGTAGACTTCTATCAGGTCACCTCTCAATCTCTGTCATTCCAGTGAGAACAAACCAAGTTTCTCCAACCTCTCCTCATTGCTAATGCCCTCCATACCAGGCAACATCCTGGTAAATCTTTTCTGTACCCTCTCCAAAGCCTCCACATCCTTCTGGTAGTGTGGCGACCAGAATTGAACACTATATTCCAAGTGTAGCCTAACTAAGGTTCTATAAAGCTGCAACATGACTTGCCAATTTTTAAACGTGCCTTACGAGCCTGGTTGAGTTCTTTGAAAATGTGACCAAACACATTGACGAAGGAAGAGCGGTGGATGTGGTCTATATGGACTTCAGCAAGGCGTTCGATAAGGTCCCCCATGCAAGACTTCTTGAGAAAGTGAGAGGGCATGGGATCCAAGGGGCTGTTGCCTTGTGGATCCAGAACTGGCTTGCCTGCAGAAGGCAGAGAGTGGCTGTGGAGGGGTCTTTCTCTGCATGGAGGTCAGTGACCAGTGGAGTGCCCCAGGGATCTGTTCTGGGACCCTTGCTGTTTGTCATTTTCATAAATGACCTGGATGAGGAAGTGGAGGGATGGGTTGGTAAGTTTGCTGACGACACCAAGGTAGGTGGTGTTGTGGATAGTTTGGAGGGATGTCAGAAGTTGCAGCGAGACATAGATAGAATGCAAGACTGGGCGGAGAAGTGGCAGATGGACTTCAACCCGGATAAGTGTGTGGTGATCCATTTTGGCAGATCCAATGGGATGAAGCAGCAGTATAATATGAAGGGTACCATTCTTAGCAGTGTAGAGGATCAGAAGGACCTTGGGGTCCGGGTCCATAGGACTCTTAAATCGGCCTCGCAGGTGGAGGATGCGGTCAAGAAGGCGTACGGCGTACTGGCCTTCATTAATCGAGGGATTGAGTTTAGGAGTCGGGAGATAATGCTGCAGCTTTATAGGACCCTGATTAGACCCCACTTGGAGTACTGCGCGCAGTTCTGGTCACCTCATTACAGGAAAGATGTTGAAGCCATTGAAAGGGTGCAGAGGAGATTTACAAGGATGTTGCCTGGATTGGGGGGCATGCCTTATGAGGATAGGTTGAGGGAGCTTGGTCTCTTCTCCCTGGAGAGACGAAGGATGAGAGGTGACCTGATAGAGGTTTACAAGATGTTGAGAGGTCTGGATAGGGTAGACTCTCAGAGGCTATTTCCAAAGGCTGAAATGGTTGCTACGAGAGGACACAGGTTTAAGGTGCTGGGGGGTAGGTACAGAGGAGATGTCAGGGGTAAGTTTTTCACTCAGAGGGTGGTGGGTGAGTGGAATCGGCTGACGTTGGTGGTGGTGGAGGCAAACTCGTTGGGGTCTTTTAAGAGACTTCTGGATGAGTACATGGGATTTAATGGGATTGAGGGCTATAGATAGGCCTAGAGGTGGGGATGTGATCGGCGCAACTTGTGGGCCGAAGGGCCTGTTTGTGCTGTGGCTTTCTATGTTCTATGTTCTAAACTCAATACCCCAGCTGATGAAGGCAAGCATGCCGTATGCCTTCTTGACTACCTTCTCCACCTGCATTGCCACTTTCAGTGACCTGTGTACCTGTACACCCAGATCCCTCTGCCTATCAATACTCTTAAGGGTTCTGCCATTTACTGTATAATTCCTTCATACATTGTATCTTCTAAAATGCATGACCTCACACTTGCCTGGATTAAGTGCTGCATGTGTGAGATGTGGGAGATCCGTGACGCTTCCAGCGTCTTGGACGACTACGTCTGCAGGAAGTGCACCCAATTGCAGCTCCTCACAGACCGCATGGATAGGTTGGAGCAGCAGCTGGATGCACTGAGGAGCATGAAGATGGTGGAAAGCATCATAGATAGAAGCTTTAGAGACGTGGTCACACCCAAGGTGCAGGCAGATAGATGGGTGACCGCTAGAAGGGGCAGGCAGTCAGTGCAGGAATCCCCTGTGGTCATCCCCCTCTCTAACAGGTATACCGTTTTGGATACTGTTGGGGGAGATGGCCTATCAGGGGATACCAGCAGCAGCAGCCAAAGCAGTGGCGCCACCGCTGGCTCTGTTGTTAAGCAGGGAGGGACAAAGAGAACCAGAGGAATAGTTATAGGGGACTCGATAGTTAGGGGTACAGATAGGCGCTTCTGTGGACGTGACAGAGACTCCAGGATGGGATGTTTCCTCCCTGGTGCCAGGGTCCAGGATGTCTCTAAACGGACAGAAAGCATTCTGAAGGGAGAGGGTGAACAGCCAGAGGTCGTGGTACATAGAACATAGAACATAGAACAGTACAGCACAGAACAGGCCCTTCGGCCCACAATGTTGAGCCGAGGTTTGTCTGAAACCCAGATCAAGCTATTTCCTCCCTATCATCCCGAAGTACTCCATGTGCCTATCCAATAGCTTCTTAAATGTTCCGAAAGTGTCTCACTCCACTATCCCTGCAGGCAGTCCATTCCACACCCCAACCACTCTCTGAGTAAAAAACCTACCTCGGACATCCTTCCTCTATCTCCCACAATGAACCCAATAGTTATGCCCCCTTGTAATAGCTCCATTCACCCGAGGAAATAGTCTTTGAACGTTCACTCTATCTATCCCCCTCATCATCTTATAAACCTCTATCAAGTCTCCTCTCAACCTCCTCCGCTCCAAAGAGAAAAGCCCAGGTTCCCTCAACCTTTCCTCATAAGACCTACCCTCCAAACCAGGCAGCATCCTGGTAAATCTCCTTTGCACTCTTTCCCGTGTCTCCACATCCTTCTTGTAGTGAGGTGACCAGAACTGCACACAATATTCCAAATGTGGTCTCACCAAGGTCCTGTACAGTTGCAGCATAACCCCACAGCTCTTAAACTCAAACCCCCTGTTAATGAACACCAACACACTATGTGCCTTCTTCACAGCTCTATCCACTTGAGTGGCAACCTTCGGAGATCTATGGATATGAACCCCAAGATCTCTCTGTTCCTCCGCAGTCTTCAGAACCCTACCTTTGACCCTGTAATCCACATTTAAATTAGTCCTACCAAAGTGAATCACCTCGCATTTGTCAGGGTTAAACTCCATTTGCCATTTTTCAGCCCAGCTCTGCATCCTATCTATTTCTCTTTGCAGCCTACAACAGCCCTCCACCTCATCCACTACTCCCCCAATCTTGGTGTCATCAGCAAATTTACTGATCCACCCTTCAGCCCCCTCCTCCAAGTCATTTATAAAAATTACAAATAGCAGAGGACCAAGCACTGATCCCTGTGGCACTCCGCTGGTAACCAGTTTCCAGTCCAAAAATTTTCCATCCACCACCACCCTCTGTCTTCTGTTAGATAGCCAGTTACCTATCCAATCGGCCAAACTTCCCTCTATCCCACACATCCTTACTTTCTTCATAAGCCGACCGTGGGGGACTTTATCAAATGCCTTACTAAAATCCATGTATATGACATCAACTGCCCTACCTTCATCAACACACTTAGTTACCTCCTCAAAAAATTCTATCAAATTTGTGAGGCACGACTTGCCCTTCACAAATCCGTGCTGACTATCCCGGAATAATCTGCATCTTTCTAAATGGTCGTAAATACTATCCCTAAGGACCTTTTCCATCAACTTACCGACCACCGAAGTAAGACTAACCGGCCTATAATTACCAGGGTCATTTCTATTCCCTGTCTTAAACAGAGGAACAACATGTTGCCTGGTACCATACCACATGTTGCCTGGTATGGAGGGTCTTAGCTATGAGGAGAGATTGGGTAAACTGGGGTTGTTCTCCCTGGAAAGACGGAGAATGAGGGGAGATCTAATAGAGGTATACAAGATTATGAAGGGGATAGATAGGGTGAACAGTGGGAAGCTTTTTCCCAGGTCGGAGGTGACGTTCACGAGGGGTCACGGGCTCAAGGTGAGAGGGGCGAAGTATAACTCAGATATTAGAGGGATGTTTTTTACACAGAGGGTAGTGGGGGCCTGGAATGCGCTGCCAAGTAGGGTGGTGGAGGCAGGCACGCTGACATCGTTTAAGACTTACCTGGATAGTCACATGAGCAGCCTGGGAATGGAGGGATACAAACGATTGGTCTAGTTGGACCAAGGAGCGGCACAGGCTTGGAGGGCTGAAAGGCCTGTTTCCTGTGCTGTACTGTTCTTTGTTCTTTATTCGCCACTCTCCAGTCCTCTGGCACCACCCCCGTGGACAGCGAGGACCCAAAGATCAAAGCCAAAGGCTCTGCTATCTCATCCCTTGCCTCCCAAAGAATCCTAGGATATATTTCATCAGGCCCAGGGGACTTATCAACTTTCAGTTTATTCAAAATTGCTAGTACATCTTCCCTCCGAACATCGACTTCCTCCAGCCTATCAGCCTGTGACACCCTCTCTTCCTCAAAAACATGGCCCCTCTCCTTGGTGAACACCGAAGAAAAGTATTCATTCATCGCCTCTCCTATCTCTTCTGACTCCATGCACAAATTCCCACTACCGTCCTTGACCGGCCCCAACCTCACCCTGGTCATTCTTTTATTCCTCACATAAGAGTAAAAAGCCTTGGGGTTTTCCTTGATCCGGCCCACCAAGGACTTCTCATGCCCCCTCCTAGCTCTCCTAAGCCCCTTTTTCAGCTCATTTCTTGCTAACTTGTAACCCTCCATCGAGCCAACTGAACCTTGTTTTCTCAACCTAACATACGCTTCCTTCTTCCTCTTGACAAGACATTCCACCTCTTTTGTGAACCATGGTTCCCTCACTCGGCCATTTCCTCCCTGCCTGACTGGGACATACCTATCAAGGACACGCAGTATTTGTTCCTTGAAAAAGTTCCACTTATCATTCGTGCCTTTGCCTGACAGTTTTTGTTCCCAACCTATGCTTCCTAATTCCCGCCTGATTGCATCATAATTACCTCTCCCCCAATTGTAAACTATGCCCTGCCGTACGGCCCTATCCCTCTCCATTGCAATAACAAAAGACACCGAATTGTGGTCACTATCTCCAAAGTGCTCTCCCACAACTAAATCTTAACACTTGGCCCAGTTCATTTCCCATTACCAAATCCGATGTGGCCCCACCTCTTGTCGGCCTATCCACATATTGTGTCAGGAAACCCTCCTGCACACACTGCACAAAAACTGCCCCATCCAAACTATTTGACCTACAAAGGTTCCAATCAATATTTGGAAAGTTAAAGTCCCCCATGACAACTACCCTGTGACCCCCACACATATCCATAATCTGCTTAGCAATTTCTTCCTCCACATCTCTATTACTATTTGGGGGCCTGTAGTAAACTCCTAACAACGTGACCGCTCCTTTCCCATTCCTAACCTCAGCCCATATTACCTCTGTAGGCAGATCCCCTTCGAAATGCCTTCCTGCAGCCGTACATATTGGTACCAATGACATAGGCAGGAAGAGTGATGAGGTCCTGCAGCAGCAGGTTAGGGAGTTAGGTAGAAAGTTAAAAAGCAGGATCTCTCGGGTTGTAATCTCAGGATTACTCCCTGTGCCACGTGCTAGTGAGGGTAGGGATAGGAAGATAGTGCAGCTCAACACGGCTAAACAGCTGGTGTCGGAGGGAGGGTTTCAGATATCTGGACCATTGGGGTCTCTTCCAGGGCAGGTGGGACCTGTACAAGGACGGGTTGCATCTAAACTGGAAGGACATAAATATTCTGGCCGGGAAGTTTGCTATTGTCACACGGGAGGATTTGAACTAGTTTGTCAGGGGGGTGGGACCCAAAGCAAAGGTGAATTAGCTGAAGGGTAACCAGAGAGTAGGGCCAGTAAGACTCAGAGAAACAGCAGGCAGGGTGGGGTTGCTAATCAAAGAGGATCTGGTGGACTGAAGTGCATTTGTTTCAATGCAAGAAGTGTTACAGGTAAGGCAGATGAACTTAGAGCTTGGATTAGTATGAGGAACTATAATGTTGTTGCCATTACAGAGACTTGGTTAAGGGAAGGACAGGATTGGCAGCTTAACATTCAAGGATACAGATGTTTCAGGCAGGATGGGGGGGATGTAAAAGGGGTGGAGGAGTTGCACTACTGGTTAAGGAGAATATGTTAAGAACAAAGAGATCAAAGAACAGTACAGCACAGGAAACAGGCCCTTCGGCCCTCCAAGCCTGTGCCGCTCCTTGGTCCAACTAGACCAATCGTTTGTTTCCCTCCATTCCCAGGCTGCTCATGTGACTATCCAGGTAAGTCTTAAACGATGTCAGCGTGCCTGCCTCCACCACCCGACTTGGCAGCGCATTCCAGGCCCCCACCACCCTCTGTGTAAAAAACGTCCCTCTGATGTCTGAGTTATACTTCGCCCCTCTCACCTTGAGCCCGTGACCCCTCGTGATCGTCACCTCCGACCTGGGAAAAAGCTTCCCACTGTTCTCCCTATCTATACCCTTCATAATCTTGTACACCTCTATTAGATCTCCCCTCATTCTCCGTCTTTCCAAGGAGAACAACCCCAGTCTACCCAATCTCTCCTCAAAACAACATCCTGGTAAACCTTCTCTGCACTCTCTCTAACACCTCCACGTCCTTCTGGTAGTGCGACGACCAGAACTGGACGCAGTACTCGAAATGTGGCCTAACCAGCGTTCTATACAGCTGCATCATCAGACTCCAGCTTTTATACTCTATACCCCGTCCTATAAAGGCAAGCATACCATATGCCTTCTTCACCACCTTCTCCACCTGTGTTGCCACCTTCAAGGATTTGTGGACTTGCACACCTAGGTCCCTCTGTGTTTCTATACTCCTGATGATTGTAGGGGTTTCTATGATTTCTATGACTCTGCCATTTATTGTATAACTCCTCCCTACATTATTTCTTCCAAAATGCATCACTTCGCATTTATCCGGATTAAACTCCATCTGCCACCTCTCCGCCCAATTTTCCAGCCTATCTATATCCTGCTGTATTGCCCGACAATGCTCTTCATGGATTCATGAGGGGAAAGTCGTGCTTGACGAACATGTTGGATTTTTATGAAGATGTGACTAGGGCGGTTGATGGAGGAGAACCGGTGGATGCGGTGTTTTTGGATTTCCAAAAGGCGTTTGATAAGGTGCCCCATAAAAGGCTGCTGAAGAAGATTAGGGCACACGGAGTTGGGGGTAGTGTGTTAAAGTGAATTGGGGGCTGGCTATCCGACAGGAAGCAAAGAGTCGGAATAAATGGGTGTTTTTCCGGTTGGAGGAAGGTAACTAGTGGCGTGCCGCAGGGATCGGTACTCGGGCCGCAACTATTTACCATTTATATAGATGATCTGGAGGAGGGGACGGAGTGTAGGGTAACGAAGTTTGCAGACGACACAAAGATAAGTGGAAAAGTGAATCGTGTGGAGGACGGAGAAGATCTGCAGAGAGATTTGGACAGGCTGAGTGAGTGGGCGAGGATATGGCAAATGGAGTATAACGTTGATAAATGCGAGGTTATACACTTTGGAGGAAATAATAACAAATGGGATTACTATCTCAATGGAAACAAATTAAAACATGCTACCGTGCAAAGGGACCTGGGGGTCCTTGTGCATGAGACGCAAAAGCCCAGTCTGCAGGTACAACAGGTGATCAAGAAGGCAAATGGGATGTTGGCCTATATTGCGAGGGGGATAGAATATAAAAGCAGGGATGTCTTGATGCACCTGTACAGGGCATTGGTGAGGCCGCAGCTGGAATACTGTGTGCAGTATTGGTCCCCTTATATGAGGAAGGATATATTGGCATTGGAGGGAGTGCAGAGAAGGTTCACCAGGTTGATACCGGAGATGAGGGGTTTGGATTATGAGGAGAGGCTGAGGAGATTGGGTTTGTACTCGTTGGAGTTTAGAAGGATGAGGGGGGATCTTATGGAGACTTATAAGATAATGCGGGGGCTGGATAGGGTGGAGGCGGAGAGATCTTTCCACTTAGTAAGGAAGTTAAAACTAGAGGACACAGCCTCAAAATAAAGGGGGGTCGGTTTAAGACAGAGTTGAGGAGGAACTTCTTCTCCCAGAGGGTGGTGAATCTCTGGAATTCTCTGCCCACTGAGGTGGTGGAGGCTACCTCGCTGAATATGTTTAAAGCGCGGATGGATGGATTCCTGATCGGTAAGGGAATTAAGGGTTATGGGGATCAGGCGGGTAAGTGGTACTGATCCACGTCAGATCAGCCATGATCTTATTGAATGGCGGGGCAGGCTCGAGGGGCTAGATGGCCTACTCCTGCTCCTATTTCGTATGTTCTTATGTTCTTATGTTCTTATGTTCTTATGTTCTTCACTATCCGCAAGTCCAGCCATCTTCGTGTCAACCGCAAACTTGCTGATTACACCAGTTACACCTTCTTCCAAATCATTTATATATATCACAAATAGCAGAGGTCCCAGTACAGAGCCCTGCGGAACACCACTGGTCACAGACCTCCAGCCGGAAAAAGACCCTTCGACCACTACCCTCTGTCTCCTATGGCCAAGCCAGTTCTCCACCCATCTAGCCACTTCTCCTTGTATCCCATGAGCCTTAACCTTCTTAACCAACCTGCCACGTGGGACTTTGTCAAATGCCTTACTGAAATCCATATAGACGACATCCACGGCCCTTCCTTCATCAACCGTTTTTGTCACTTCCTCAAAAAACTCCACCAAATTTGTAAGGCACGACCTCCCTCTTACAAAATCATGCTGTCTGTCACTAATGAGATTGTTCCGTTCTAAATGCACATACATCCTGTCTCTAAGAATCCTCTCCAACAACTTCCCTACCACGGACATCAAGCTCACCGACCTATAATTTCCTGGGTTATCCCTGCTACCCTTCTTAAACAACAGGACCACATTCGCTATCCTCCAATCCTCAGAGACCTCACCCGTGTCCAAAGAAGCGACAAAGATTTCCGTCAGAGGCCCAGCAATTTCATCTCTCGTCTCCCTGAGCAGTCGAGGATAGATGCCATCAGGCCCTGGGGCTTTGTCAGTTTTAATGTTCCCTAAAAAACCTCACACTTCCTCTCTTGTAATGGAGATTTTCTCTAACGGGTCAACACCTCCCTCCGAGACACTCCCGGTTAACACGCCCCTCTCCTTCGTGAATACCGATACAAAGTATTCATTTAGGATCTCCCCTATTCCCTTGGGTTCTAAGCATAATTCCCCTCCTTTGTCCCTGAGAGGTCCGATTTTCTCCCTGACAACTCTTTTGTTCCTAACGTATGAATAGAATGCCTTAGGATTCTCCTTAATCCTGCCTGCCAAGAACATCTCGTGACCTCTTTTTGCCCTTCTAACTCCCCGTTTGAGATCTTTCCTACTCTCTCTGTATTCCTCCAGAGCTCCATCTGTTTTCAGTTGCCTGGACTTAACGTACGCCTCCCTTTTCATTTTAATCAGATCCTCAATTTCCCTGGTTATCCACGGCTCTCGAATCCTACCTTTCCTATCTTTCCTTTTTACAGGCACATGCCTATCCTGCAGCCTTATCAATAGTTCCTTAAAAGACTCCCACATGCCAGACGCGGACTTACCCTCGAACATCCTCTCCCAATCAACATCCACCAATTCCTGCCTAATCCGGCTATAGTCAGCCTTCCTCCAATTTAGCACCCTGCCCGTAGGAGCCCGTAGGAGACTGCTAAGGAGACGAAGGAGCAGCGCTCTGAAAGCTTGTCGCTTTTCCTGCCAAATAAACCTGTTGGACTTTAAACTGGTGTTGTTAGACTCCTTACTAAGGAGAATATCACAGCTGTGCTGCGGGGGACACCTCGTAGGGCTCAGACAGCGAGGCAACATGGGTAGAGCTCAGGAATAGGAAGGGTGTCGTCACAATGTTGGGGGTTTACTATAGGCCGCCCAATTGTCAGCGAGAGATAGAGGAACAGATATGTCGGCAGATTTTGGCAAGGTGTAAAAGTAACAGGGTTGTTGTGGTGGGAGATTTTAATTTCCCCTATATTGACTGGGACTCACTTAGTGCTCGGGGTGTGGATGGGGCAGAGTTTGTAAGGAGCATCCAGGAGGGCTTCCTGAAACAGTATGTAGATAGTCCAACCAGGGAAGGGGCCGTACTGGACCTGGTATTGGGGAATGAGCCCAGCCAGGTGGTCGATGTTTCAGTCGGGGAGCAGTTTGGGAACAGTGACCACAATTCAGTAAGCTTTAAGGTACTGATGGTTAAAGATAAGTGTAGTCCTCAAGTGAAGGTGCTAAATTGGGGGAAGGCTAATTACAACAATATTCAGCAGGAACTGAAGAATGTAGATTGGGGGCAGATGTTTGAGGGCAAATCAACATCTGGCATGTGGGAGGCTTTCAAGTGTAAGTTGATAGGGATTCAGGACCGGCACATTCCTGTAAGGATGAAGGGTAAGTATGGCAAGTTTTGGGAACCTTGGATAACGAGCGATATTGTGAGCCTCGTCAAAGAGAAAAAAGGAAGCATTTGTCAAAGCTAGGAGGCTGGGAACACACGAAGCATAGAACATAGAACATTACAGCGCAGTACAGGCCCTTC
Source organism: Mustelus asterias (assembly GCF_964213995.1). Lineage (NCBI taxonomy): Eukaryota > Metazoa > Chordata > Chondrichthyes > Carcharhiniformes > Triakidae > Mustelus > Mustelus asterias. Next base: position 201,356,198 of record NC_135801.1, read on the forward strand.
GGCCCTCGATGTTGCGCCGACCAGTGAAACCAATCTAAAGCTCATCTAACCTACACTATTCCAATATCATCCATATGTTTATCCAATGACCATTTAAATGCCCTTAATGTTGGCGAGTCCATTACTGCTGCAGGTAGGACATTCCACGCCCTTACTACTCTCTGAGTGAAGAACCTACCTCTGACATCTGTCCTATATCTATCACCCCTCAATTTAAAGCTATGTCCCCTCGTGCTAGCTATCACTATCCGAGGAAAAAGGCTCTCACTATCCACCCTATCTAATCCTCTGATCATCTTGTATGCCTCTAATAAGTCAGCTCTTAACCTTCTTCTCTCAAACGAAAACAACCTTAGTCCCTCAGTCCCTTGAGTTTAAAAATTGGCAAGTCATGTTTCAGTTTTATAGAACCTTAGTTAGGCCACACTTGGAATATAGTGTTCAATTCTGGTCGCCACACTACCAGAAGGATGTGGAGGCTTTGGAGAGGGTACAGAAAAGATTTACCAGGATGTTGCCTGGCATGGAGGGCATTAGCTATGAGGAGAGGTTGGAGAAACTTGGTTTGTTCTCACTGGAGCGATGGAGGTTGAGGGGCAACCTGATAGGAGCAAGTGTGGAATACAAGGAAAGTAGAAAGAAACTTAAGCAAGGAGTAAGGAGGGCTAAAAGGGGTCACGAAAAAGCATTGGCCAGCTGGATTAAGGAAAATCCCAAGGCTTTTTACACATATATAAAGAGCAAGAGGGTAGCCAGGGAGAGGGTTGGCCCACTCCAGGACAAGGGAGGGAATCTATGCGTGGAGCCAGAGGAAATGGGTGAGGTATTAAATGAGTACTTTGCGTCAGTATTCACCAAAGAGAAGGACTTGGTGGATGATGAGTCTGGGAAAGGGTGTGTAGATAGTTTGAGTCATGTTGTGATCAAAAAGGAGGAGGTATTGGGGTTCTTGAGAAACATTAAGGTAGACAAGTCCCCAGGGCCTGATGGGATATACCCCAGAATACTGAGAGAGGCAAGGGAGGAAATTGCTGGGGCCTTGAGAGAAATCTTTGTATCCTCACTGGCTACAGGGGAGGTCCCAAAGGATTGGAGAATCGCCAATGTTGTTCCTTTGTTTAAGAAGGGTAGCAAGAATAATCCAGGTAATTACAGGCCGGTGAGCCTTACATCAGTGGTAGGGAAATTATTGGAGAGGATTCTTTGAGACAGGATTTATTCCCACTTAGAAATAAGTGGACGTATTAGTGTGAGGCAACATGGTTTTGAGAAGGGGAGGTCGTGTCTCACTAACTTGATCGAGTTTTTCGAGGAAGTGACAAAGATGATTGATGAGGGTAGGGCAGTGGATGTTGTCCACGTGGACTTCAGTAAGGCCTTTGACAAGGTCCCTCATGGCAGACTGGTGCAGAAGGTGAAGTCGCATGGGATCAGAGGTGAGCTGGCAAGGTGGATACAAAACTGGCTCAGTCGAAGAAGTCAAAGTGTCTCTGTATGCACTGTTTGAGAGCAGATATCCACTCCATCTGACGAAGGAGCGGCGCTCCGAAGGCTAATGGCATTTGCTACCAAATAAACCTGTTGGACTTTAACCCGGTGTTGTTAAAACTCTTCCTCAGTCAAAGAAGACAGAAGGTAGCAGTGGAAGGGTGTGTTTCTGAATGGAGAGCTGTAACAAGTGGTGTTCCTCAGGGATCAGTGCTGGGACCTTTGCTGTTTGTAATATATATAAATGATTTGGAGGAAAATGTAACTGGTTTGATTAGTAAGTTTGCGGATGACACGAAGGTTGGTGGATTTGCGGATAGCGATGAGGACCATCAGAGGATACAGCAGGATATAGATCAGTTGGAGACTTGGGTGGAGAGATGGCAGATGCAGTTTAATCCGGACAAATGTGAGGTAATGCATTTTGGAAGGTCTAATACAGATAGGAAATATACAGTAAATGGCAGAACCCTTAAGAGTATTGATAGGCAGAGGGATCTGGGTGTACAGGTACACAGGTCACTGAAAGTGGCAATGCAGGTGGAGAAGGTAGTCAAGAAGGCATACGGCATGCTTGCCTTCATCGGCCAGGGCATTGAGTTTAAAAATTGGCAAGTCATGTTGCAGCTTTATAGAACCTTAGTTAGGCCACACTTGGAATATAGTGTTCAATTCTGGTCGCCACACTACCAGAAGGATGTGGAGGCTTTGGAGAGGGTACAGAAAAGATTTACCAGGATGTTGCCTGGCATGGAGGGCATTAGCTATGAGGAGAGGTTGGAGAAACGTAGAACATAGAACAGTACAGCACAGAACAGGCCCTTCATAGAAATCATAGAAACCCTACAGTACAGAAAGAGGCCATTCGGCCCATCGAGTCTGCACCGACCACAATCCCACCCAGGCCCTACCCCCATATCCCTACATATTTACCCACTAATCCGTCTAACCTATGCATCTAAGGACACTAAGGGCAATTTTTACATGGCCAATCAACCTAACCCGCACATCTTTGGACTCCCACGATGTTGTGCCGAGCTTTATCTGAAACCAAGATCAAGCTATCCCACTCCCTATCATCCTGGTGTGCTCCATGTGCCTATCCAATAACCGCTTAAATGTTCCTAAAGTGTCTGACTCCACTATCACTGCAGGCAGTCCATTCCACACCCCAACCACTCTCTGAGTAAAGAAACAAACTTGGTTTGTTCTCACTGGAACGACAGAGGTTGAGGGGAGACCTGAGAGAAATCTACAAGATTATGAGAGGCATGGACAGGGTGGATAGTCAGAAGCTTTTTCCCAGGGTGGAAGAGTCAATTACTCGGGGGCTCAGGTTTGAGGTCCGAGGGGCAAGGTTTAAAGGAGATGTACGAAGCAAGTATTTTTACACAGAGAGTGGTGGGTGCCTGGAACTCACTGCCGGGGGAGGTAGTGGAAGCAGATACGGTAGTGAATTTTAAGGGGCGTCTTGACAAATACATGAATAGGATGGGAATAGAGGGATATGGTCCCCGGAAGGGTAGGGGGGTTTAGTTAAGTCGGGCAGCATGGTCGGTGCAGGCTTGGAGGGCCGAAGGGCCTGTTCCTGTGCTGTAATTTTCTTTGTTCTTTGTTCTAAACTCCATCTGCCATTTTTCCGCCCAAGTCTTCAAACGGTCTATAGCTTGCTGTATCCTCTGACAATCATAGAACATAGAACATTACAGCGCAGTACAGGCCCTTCGGCCCTCGATGTTGCGCCGACCAGTGAAACCAATCTAAAGCCCATCTAACCTACACTATTCCAATATTATCCATATGTTTATCCAATGACCATTTAAATGCCCTTAATGTTGGCGAGTCCACTACTGCTGCAGGCAGGACATTCCACACCCTTACTTCTCCCTGAGTAAAGAAACTACCTCTAACATCTGTCCTATATCTCTCACCCCTCAATTTAAAGCTATGTCCCCTCGTGCTAGCCAACACCATCCGAGGAAAAAGGCTCTCACTATCCACCCTATCTAATCCTCTGATCATCTTGTATGCCTCTATTAAGTCACCTCTTAACCTTCTTCTCTCTAACGAAAACAACCTCAAGTCCCTCAGCCTCTCCTCATAAGACCTTCCCACCATACCAGGCAACATCCTAGTAAATCTCCTCTGCACCCTTTCCAATGCATCCACATCCTTCCTATAATGCGGCGACCAGAACTGTACTCAATACTCCAAGTGCGGCCGCACCAGAGTTTTGTACAGCTGCAACATGACCTCGTGGCTCCGAAACTCAATCCCTCTACCAATAAAAGCTAACACACCGTATGCCTTCTTAACAACCCGATCAACCTGGGTGCCAACTTTCAGGGATCTATGCACATGGAATCCTCGTCACTATTCACAACTCCACCAGTTTTTGTGCCATCTGCGTACTAATCAGACCAGCTACATTTTCTTCCAAATCATTTATATATATTACAAACAACTAAGGTCCCAGAACTGATCCCTGTGGAACACTGCTCGTCACAGCCCACCATTCCATTCACCCCTCTACTGCTACCCTCTGCCTTCTTTGACCGAGCCAGTTTTGTATCCACCTTGCCAGTTCACCTCTGATCCCATGCGACTTCACCTTCTGCACCAGTCTGCCATGAGGGACCTTGTCAAAGGCCTTACTGAAGTCCATGTAGACAATATCCACTGCCCTACCCTCATCAATCATAGAACATAGAACATAGAACATTACAGCGCAGAACAGGCCCTTCGGCACACGATGTTGCACCGACCAGTTAAAAAAAAACTGTGACCCTCCAACCTAAACCAATTTCTTTTCGTCCATGAACCTATCTACGGATCTCTTAAACGCCCCCAAACTAGGCGCATTTACTACTGATGCTGGCAGGGCATTCCAATCCCTCACCACCCTCTGGGTAAAGAACCTACCCCTGACATCGGTTCTATAACTACCCCCCCTCAATTTAAAGCCATGCCCCCTCGTGCTGGATTTCTCCATCAGAGGAAAAAGGCTATCACTATCCACCCTATCTAAACCTCTAATCATCTTATATGTTTCAATAAGATCCCCTCTTAGCCGCCGCCTTTCCAGCGAAAACAATCCCAAATCCCTCAGCCTCTCCTCATAGGATCTCCCCTCCATACCAGGCAACATCCTGGTAAACCTCCTCTGCACCCTCTCCAAAGCCTCCACATCCTTCCTGTAATGTGGGGACCAGAACTGCACACAGTACTCCAAGTGCGGCCGCACCAGAGTTGTGTACAGTTGCAACATAACGCTACGACTCCTAAATTCAATCCCCCTACCAATAAACGCCAAGACACCATATGCCTTCTTAACAACCTTATCTACTTGATTCCCAACTTTCAGGGATCTATGCACACATACACCTAGATCCCTCTGCTCCTCCACACTATTCAAAGTCCTCCCGTTAGCCCTATACTCAACACATCTGTTATTCCTACCAAAGTGAATTACCTCACACTTCTCCGCATTAAACTCCATCCGCCACCTCTCGGCCCAACTTTGCAACCTGTCTAAGTCTTCCTGCAAACTACGACACCCTTCCTCACTGTCTACCACACCACCGACTTTGGTGTCATCAGCAAATTTGCTAATCCACCCAACTATACCCTCATCCAGATCATTAATAAATATTACAAACAGCAGTGGCCCCAAAACAGATCCCTGAGGTACACCACTTGTAACCGCACTCCATGATGAATATTTACTATCAACCACCACCCTCTGTTTCCTATCCGCTAGCCAATTCCTGATCCAATTTCCTAGATCACCCCCAATCCCATACATCTGCATTTTCTGCAGAAGCCTACCATGGTGAACCTTATCAAACGCCTTACTAAAATCCATATATACCACGTCCACTGCCTTGCCCCCATCCACCTCCTTGGTCACTTTCTCAAAAAACTCAATAAGGTTAGTAAGGCACGACCTACCTGCCACAAAACCATGCTGACTATCACCTATCAATTCATTACTCTCCAAATAACTATAAATCCTATCCCTTATAATTTTTTCCAACATCTTGCCGACAACAGAAGTGAGACTCACCGGTCTATAATTCCCGGGGAAGTCTCTGTTCCCCTTCTTAAACAATGGGACAACATTCGCTAACCTCCAATCTTCTGGTACTATACCAGAGGCCAACGACGACCTGAAGATCAGAGCCAGAGGCTCTGCAATCACTTCTCTTGCCTCCCAGAGAATCCTTGGATAAATCCCATCCGGACCAGGGGATTTATCTATTTTCAGACCCTCCAGAATATCCTGCACATCCTCCTTATCAACTGTAATACTGTCTATTCTACTCCCTTGCAACCCAGTGTCCTCCTCAGCTATATTCATGTCCCCTTGCGTGAACACCGAAGAGAAATATTGGTTCAATGCTTCACCAATCTCCTCCGGTTCCACACATAACTTCCCTCTGCCATCTATAACTGGCCCTAAACTTGCCCTAACCAACCTTCTGTTCTTGACATACCTATAGAACGCCTTAGGATTCTCTTTAACCCTATCCGCCAAAGTCTTCTCATGTCCTCTTTTAGCCCTTCTAAGCTCGCTCTTCAACTCCCTCTTAGCCAAACTAAAGCTTTCTAGTGCACTACCCGAGTGCTCACGTCTCATCCGAACATAAGCCTCCTTTTTCTTTTTAACCAACAAAGAAACTTTTTTGGTGCACCACGGTTCCCTAGCCCTACCAATTCCTCCTTGCCTGACAGGGACATACCTATCACAGACTCGCAGTAGCTGCTCCTTGAAAAAACTCCACATGTCGGACGTTCCCAGTCCCTGTAATCTCCTAGTCCAACCTATGTTTCCTAATTCTCTCCTAATAGCCTCATAATTACCCTTCCCCCAGCTAAAACCACTGGCCCGAGGTTCATGCCTATCCCTTTCCATCACTAAGGTGAACGTAACCGAATTGTGGTCACTATCACCAAAATGCACACCAACTTCCAAGTCTAGCACCTGGTCTGGCTCATTTCCCAGCACCAGATCCAATGTAGCCTCACCTCTAGTTGGCCTGTCTACATACTGAGTCAAAAAACCTTCCTGCACGCTTTGAACAAAAACTGACCCCTCTAACGAGCTAGAGCTATAACAATTCCAGTCAATATTAGTCAAGTTAAAATCCCCCATAACAATTGCCCTATTACTTTCACTCCTAAGCAGGATTGACTCCGCAATCCTTTCCTCAACCTCTCTAGAACTTTTAGGAGGTCTATAAAAGACTCCCAACAGGGTGACCTCTCCTCTCCTATTTCTAATCTCCGCCCATACTACCTCAACAGATAAGTCCTCATCAAACCTCCTCTCTGACACTGTGATACAATCTCTGACCAATAATGCTACCCCTCCCCCTCTTCTACCTCCTTCCCTACTTCGACTAAAACATTTGAACCCCGGGACCTGCAGCATCCATTCCTGCCCCTGCTCTATCCATGTCTCTGAAATAGCCACAACATCGAAGTCCCAGGTACTGATCCACGCTGCAAGTTCACCCACTTTATTGCGAATACTCCTGGCATTGAAGTATACACATTTCAAACCCTGCTCCACCCCACCTCTGCAATGCCGTGCATTGCAGTCCCCATCCATGCATCCCTCACTTTCAGCCCCACTACTCAGGATCCCTCCCCCCCCCCGAATCAGTTTAAACCTCCTTGCATGGCCTTAGCAAATTTACCCCCCAGGATATTGGTCCCCTTCTGATTAAGGTGTAGACCATCCTTCTCATAGAGGTCACACCTTCCCCAGTACGAGCCCCAATTGCTTAAGTACCTGAACCCCTCCCTCCTGCACCATCCCCTCAGCCATGAATTCAAACCTTCCCTCTCCCTATTCCTCTCTAAACTATCCCATGGTACAGGCAAGAGTCCAGAGATAACCACTCTGTCAGTCTTGGCCTTTAGTTTCCACCCCAACTCCATAAATCCCTGCCTAATATCCCCTTCCCCTATCCTCCCTATGTCGTGTGTCCCCACATGTACAATAACTTGTGGTTTATCTCCCTCCCCCCTAAGAATCCTGAATACCCTGTCAGACACATCCCGGACCCCAGCCCCTGGTAGGCAACACACCAACCCTGAGTCCCTACCTTTAGTTCCGACCCTCCTATCTGTCCCCTTAATTGTGGAGTCCCCAATCACAAGGCCCAGTCTTTTACAGCCCCTAACCACCTGAGCTTTCTCACTCGGCTCACCCCCAGAGATCTGCTCTCTATGCTCAGTTGATTCCTCCTCAACTGTAGCCTCCAGCACCGAAAACCTATTATGGAGGGGAACCGCCCCAGGGGATTGTCTTCCCGATTGCTTCTTACCCCTCCTCCTGGCATTGACCCAAGCCTCATTTCTAGGAGTTACTATTTCTCTATAACTCCTATCAACTTCCACCTCCGCCTCCCGAATTATGCGGAGTTCCTCTACCTCCCCCTCCAGCTCCTTTACACGCTCCTCCAGAAGCTGCAATCTAATGCACTTCTTACAACTAAAATCTCCTGAAACACTACTGGATTTCCTCACCACATACATCCCACAGGAGATGCAGCATACTGCCTGAACTGCCATCCCTGAAGCCATTACCAGCAAGAAAAAAAAGAAAACAAAAAAAAAAACTTCCCCACACTTCCCCAACTGTCACTCTCCACTGTCACTCATCTTCGTCACTTCCTCGAAAAACTTGATCAAGTTCGTGAGACACGACCTCCCCTTCACAAAACCATGCTGCCTCTCACAAATACGTCCATTTGTTTCAAAATGTGAGTAAATCCTGTCCCTAAGAATCTTTTCCAATATTTTCCCTAACACTGACATCAGGCTCACCGGCCTATAATTTCCTGGATTATCCCTGCTGCCCTCCTTAAACATTGGCTATTCTCCAGTCCTCTGGAACTTCACCTGTAGCCAATGAGGACACAAAGATTTCTCTCAAGGCCGTGGCAATTTCCCCCCTTGCCTCCCTCAGTATTCTGGGGTAAATCCCATCCGGCCCTGGGGACTTAAGGGCGTTTTAAGATGCCCAATACCTCCTCCTTTTTGATATCAACATGACCCAGAATATCTACACACCCTACCCTCGGCTCCTCATCCATCAAGTCCCTCTCTTTGGTGAATACTGAGGCAAAGTATTCATTTAGTATCTCACCCATTTCTTTTGTTCATTCGTGGGATATGAGCGTCACTGGCTGGCCAGCATTCATTGCCCATCCCTAGTCAATCGAGGGCAGTTGAAAGTCAACCACATTGCTGTGGGTCATAGAGTCATAGATGTTTACAGTGAAAAATATACAGATGAGTACACTTTAAAAATGACTGCCTGGCACATAAAGAGTTAACTGGGAGAGAGACCATAAACAGGCACTGACTCTTAGCCCAGACAACTACTTGTAAATTAAAACATGCAGGAATTAGATACTGCAGGAAGCCAGTGGAAATAGGGACAGTCCCAGGACAAAAGGGTCTGTTAAAGAGACTAGCCACAAATGGGAATGGGAATACATAAATGCAGGAAAACCAATTATTATATGAATGAGCCAAAACTAAACCATTGATGGTCACTGACGTGGGAAATAGAACATAGAAACATAGAAAACTACAGCACAAAACAGGCCCTTCGGCCCCACAAGTTGTGCCGAACATATCCCTACCTTTTAGGCCGACCTATAACCCTCCATCCTATGAAGTCCCATGTATCCATTCATAAGACAATGTGATGTTAACATGTTCATGTCTGTATTTGTCTATACAGGCTGAGTGAGTGGGCGAGGATATGGCAAATGGAGTATAACGTTGAGAAATGCGAGGTTATACACTTTGGAGGAAATAATAACAAATGGGATTACTATCTCAATGGAAACAAATTAAAACATGCTACCGTGCAAAGGGACCTGGGGGTCCTTGTGCATGAGACGCAAAAGCCCAGTCTGCAGGTACAACAGGTGATCAAGAAGGCAAATGGGATGTTGGCCTATATTGCGAGGGGGATAGAATATAAAAGCAGGGATGTCTTGATGCACCTGTACAGGGCATTGGTGAGGCCGCAGCTGGAATACTGTGTGCAGTATTGGTCCCCTTATATGAGGAAGGATATATTGGCATTGGAGGGAGTGCAGAGAAGGTTCACCAGGTTGATACCGGAGATGAGGGGTTTGGATTATGAGGAGAGGCTGAGGAGATTGGGTTTGTACTCGTTGGAGTTTAGAAGGATGAGGGGGGATCTTATGGAGACTTATAAGATAATGCGGGGGCTGGATAAGGTGGAGGCGGAGAGATTCTTTCCACTTAGTAAGGAAGTTAAAACTAGAGGACACAGCCTCAAAATAAAGGGGGGTCGGTTTAAGACAGAGTTGAGGAGGAACTTCTTCTCCCAGAGGGTGGTGAATCTCTGGAATTCTCTGCCCACTGAGGTGGTGGAGGCTACCTCGCTGAATATGTTTAAAGCGCGGATGGATGGATTCCTGATCGGTAAGGGAATTAAGGGTTATGGGGATCAGGCGGGTAAGTGGTACTGATCCACGTCAGATCAGCCATGATCTTATTGAATGGCGGGGCAGGCTCGAGGGGCTAGATGGCCTACTCCTGCTCCTATTTCTTATGTTCTTATGTTCTTATAATGACGTGTGAACCATCGATCACCTACTTGATTACAACGATGTGATAATGGCTAGATGTCGGTCCATCTATTGTGTAAAGGGTATAAACATAGAAACATAGAAAAACGACAGCACAAAACAGGCCCTTCGGCCCCACAAGTTGTGCCGAACATATCCCTACCTTTTAGGTAGGCCTAAAAGGTAGGGATATGTTCGGCACAACTTGTGGGGCCGAAGGGCCTGTTTTGTGCTGTAGTTTTTCTATGTTTCTAATATCCCTCGTTATGCAGGGTTCCTGATACTTGCCACACTTATCCTCCATCCTAACAGGAACATGCCGGTCCTGAATTCCAATCAACTGACATTTGAAAGACTCCCACATGTCGGATGTTGATTTACCCTCAAAAAGCCTCCCCGAATCGACACTCTCCAGATCCTGCCTAATGTTGTTGTAGTCTTCTCCCGATTTAACACCTTAACTTGAGGACTACACTTATCTTTATCCATCAGTACCTTAAAGCTTACTGAATTGTGGTCACTGTTCCTGAACTGCTCCCCTACTGAAACATCGACCACCTGGCCAGGCTCATTCCCCAATATCAGGTCCAGTATGGCCACTTCCCTAGTTTGACTATCTACATACTGTTTCAAGAAGCCCTCCTGGATGCTCCTTACAAACTCTGCCCCATCCACGCCCCGAGCACTAAGTGAGTCCCAGTCAATATCGGGGAAGTTAAAATCTCCCACCACAACAACCCTGTTACTTTTACACCTTGCCAAAATCTGCCTACATATCTGTTCCTCTATTTCCCGCTGGCAGTTGGGTGGCCGATAGTGAACCCCCAACATTGTGACTACACCCTTCCTATTCCCATATTGCCTCGCTGTATGAACCCTCCGAGGTGTCCTCCCGGAGTACAGCTGTGATATTCTCCTTATGTGGAGATGCCGGCGTTGGACTGGGGTAAACACAGTAAGAAGTCTCACAACACCAGGTTAAAGTCCAACAGGTTTATTTGGGAGCAAAAGCCATTAGCTTTCGGAGCGCTGCCCCTTCTTCAGGTGAGTGGGAGTTCTGTTCGCAAACAGGGCATATAAAGACACAAACTCAATTTACAAAATAATGATTGGAATGCGAATCTTTACAGGTAATCAAATCTTAAAGGTACAGACAATGTGAGTGGAGAGAGGGTTAAGCACAGGTTAAAGAGATGTGTATTGTCTCCAGCCAGGACAGTTCGTGAGATTTTGCAAGCCCAGGCAAGTCGTGGGGGTTACAGATAGTGTGACATGAACCCAAGATCCCGGTTGAGGCCGTCCTCGTGTGTGCGGAACTTGGCTATCAGTTTCTGCTCAGCGACTCTGCGCTGTCGTGTGTCGTGAAGGCCGCCTTGGAGAACGCTTACCCGAAGATCAGAGGCTGAATGCCCATGACCGCTGAAGTGCTCCCCCACAGGAAGAGAACAGTCTCGCCTGGTGATTGTCGAGCGTTGTCGAAAGCTAGTGGCTTTTGCGACCAAATAAACCTGTTGGACTCCAACCTGGCGCCGCGAGACTTCCCACTATGTTCTCCTGAACCAGTAGTGCAGCTCTGTATCCATCCATCCAGCCCACCCCGCATCCCATGTGATTTTAGTTTTTGTACCAGTCTGCCATGTGGGACCTTGTCAAACGTTTTACTAAAGTTCCCATAAACATAGAACATAGAACATATAACATAGAACATAGAACAGTACAGCACAGAACAGGCCCTTCGGCCCACGATGTTGTGCCGAGCTTTATCTGAAACCAAGATCAAGCTATCCCACTCCCTATCATCCTGGTGTGCTCCATGTGCCTATCCAAGAACCGCTTAAATGTTTCTAAAGTGTCTGACTCCACTATCACTGCAGGCAGTCCATTCCACACCCCAACCACTCTCTGCGTAAAGAACCTACCTCTGATATCCGTCCTGTATCTCCCACCACGAACCCTATAGTTATGCCCCCTTGTAATAGCTCCATCCACCCGAGGAAATAGTCTTTGAACGTTCACTCTATCTATCCCCTTCATCATTTTATAAACCTCTATTAAGTCTCCCCTCAGCCTCCTCCGCTCCAGAGAGAACAGCCCTAGCTCCCTCAACCTTTCCTCATATGACCTACCCTCCAAACCAGGCAGCATCCTGGTAAATCTCCTCTGCACTCCTTCCAGCGCTTCCACATCCTTCCTATAGTGAGGTGACCAGAACTGCACACAATATTCCAAATGTGGTCTCACCAAGGTCCTGTACAGTTGCAGCATAACCCCACGGCTCTTAAACTCCAACCCCCTGTTAATAAAAGCTAACACACTATAGGCCTTCTTCACAGCTCTATCCACTTGACTGGCAACCTTTAGAGATCTGTGGATATGGACCCCAAGATCTCTCTGTTCCTCCACAGTCTTCAGAACCCTACCTTTGACCCTGTAATCCACATTTAAATTTGTCCTACCAAAATGAATCACCTCACATTTATCAGGGTTAAACTCCATTTGCCATTTTTCAGCCCAGCTTTGCATCCTATCTATGTCTCTTTGCAGCCTACAACAGCCCTCCACCTCATCCACTACTCCACCAATCTTGGTGTCATCAGCAAATTTACTGATCCACCCTTCAGCCCCCTCCTCTAAGTCATTAATAAAAATCACAAAGAGCAGAGGACCAAGCACTGATCCCTGCGGCACACCGCTAGCAACCTGCCTCCAATCCGAAAATTTTCCATCGACCACCACCCTCTGTCTTCGGTCAGACAGCCAGTTAACTATCCAATCGGCCAACTTTCCCTCTATCCCACACCTCCTCACTTTCATCATAAGCCGACCATGGGGGACCTTATCAAACGCCTTACTAAAATCCATGTATATGACATCAACTGCCCTACCTTCATCAACACACTTAGTTACCTCCTCAAAAAATTCTATCAAATTTGTGAGGCACGACTTGCCCTTCACGAATCCGTGCTGACTATCTCGGATTAATCCGCATCTTTCTAAATGGTCGTAAATCCCATCCCTAAGGACCCTTTCCATCAATTTACCAACCACCGAAGTAAGACTAACCGGTCTATAATTACCAGGGTCATTTCTATTCCCTTTCTTAAACAGAGGAACAACATTCGCCATTCTCCAGTCCTCTGGCACCATCCCCGTGGACAGCGAGGACCCAAAGATCAAAGCCAAAGGCTCTGCAATCTCATCCCTTGCCTCCCACAGAATCCTAGGATACATTTCATCAGGGCCAGGGGACTTATCGACCTTCAGTTTATTCAAAACTGCCAAGACATCCTCCCTCCGAACATCTATTTCCTCCAGCCTATTAGCCTGTAACACCTTCTCTTCCTCAAAAACATGGCCCCTCTCCTTGGTGAACACTGAAGAAAAGTATTCATTCATCACCTCGCCTATCTCTACTGACTCCATACACAAGTTCCCACTACTGTCCTTGACCGGCCCTAACCTCACCCTGGTCATTCTTTTATTCCTCACATAAGAGTAAAAAGCCTTGGGGTTTTCCTTGATCCGACCCGCCAAGGACTTCTCATGTCCCCTCCTAGCTCTCCTCAGCCCCTTTTTCAGCTCATTCCTTGCTAACTTGTAACCCTCAATCGAGCCATCTGAACCTTGTTTCCTCATCCCTACATAAGCTTCCCTCTTCCTTTTCACAAGACATTCCACCTCTTTCGTGAACCATGGTTCCCTCACTCGGCCATTTCCTCCCTGCCTGACAGGAACATACCTATCAAGGACATCCAGTATTTGTTCCTTGAAAAAGTTCCACTTTTCATTAGTTCCTTTCTCTGACAGTTTCTGTTCCCAACTTATGCCCCCCAATTCTTGCCTAATCGCATCATAATTACCCCTCCCCCAATTGTAAACCTTGCCCTGCCGTACGGCCCTATCCCTCTCCATTGCAATAACAAAAGACACCGAATTGTGGTCACTATCTCCAAATTGCTCTCCCACAACCAAATCTAACACTTGGCCCGGTTCATTTCCCAGTACCAAATCCAATGTGGCCTCACCTCTAGTCGGCCCATCCACATATTGTGTCAGGAAACCCTCCCGCACACACTGCACAAAAACTGCCCCATCTGAACTATTTGACCTACAAAGGTTCCAATCAATATTTGGAAAGTTAAAGTCCCCCATGACAACTACCCTGTGACCCCCACACATATCCATAATCTGCTTAGCAATTTCTTCCTCCACATCTCTATTACTATTTGGGGGCCTATAGTAAACTCCTAGCAACGTGACCGCTCCTTTCCTATTTCTAACTTCAGCCCATATTACCTCAGTGTGCAGATCCCCCACGAAGTGCCATTCCGCAGCCGTTAAACTATCCTTGATTAACAATGCCACTCCTCCACCTCTTTTACCAGCTTCCCTACACTTAGTGAAACATCTATACCCCGGAACGTCCAACAACCATTCCTGTCCTTGTTCTACCCACGTCTCCGTAATGGCCACAACATCGTAGTCCCAAGTACCAATCCACGCCCCAAGTTCATCTACCTTGTTCCGGATGCTCCTTGCATTGAAGTAGACACACTTCAACCCACCTTCCTGTCTACCAGTACCCACCCTTGACCCTGATACCTTCCCCAATACCTCACCACCCTCACTGACTTCTGGACTACAACTCCCTTTCCCACTCCCCTGACAAATTAGTTTAAACCCCCCTGAAGAGCCGTAACAAATTTCCCTCCGAGGATATTGGTGCCCCTCTGGTTCAGGTGCATCCCGTCCTGTTTGTACAGGTCCCACCTTCCCCAGAACGTGTTCCAATTATCCACGTATCTGAAACCCTCCCTCCTACACCATCCCTGCAACCACACATTTAACTGCACTCTCTCCCTGTTCCTCAACTCGCTATCACGTGGTACCGGCAACGTACCAGAGATGACCACATGTTTCGTCTTGGCTCTCAGCTTCCAGCCCAGCTCCAGAAATTCCTGCTTTAAATCCCCGTCCCTTCTCTTACCTATGTCATTGGTACCAATGTGCACCACGACTTGTGACTGTTTCCCCTCCCCCTTCAGAATTTGGAAAACACGGTCTGAGACATCACGGACCTTGGCATCCGGTAGGCAACATACCATCCTTGAGTCTCTTTTGCTGCCACAGAACCTCCTATCTATCCCTCTAACTAACGAGTCCCCAATAACTATCGCCCTCCCGCTCTCCCCCTTTCCCTCCCGAGCCACAGAGACGGACACAGTGCTGGAGATCCTCTCACTGCGGCTCCCCACTGGTATGTCATCCCCCTCAACTGTATCCAAAGCGGAATACTTGTTGCTAAGGGGAACGACCACCGGGGATCCCTGCACGGACTGCTTCCTCCCAGCCCCTCTCACCGTCACCCATCTGTTTTCAATCCTCGGAGTAACTGTATTCCTAAAGCTTGTGTCTATAAACTACATCCACAACCCTTCCCTCATCAGTTATCCTGGCTATCTTTTTACAACAAGCACTGACCTTTAGGGCTGAATGGCCTATTTCCGTGTTCAAAACCTTTTTCTATTTGTGTGGGTTTGAGGGATCTATTAGACAAGATGGACTGAGATCGCCGTACTCACTCATTGCGTTCGAGCTCCAGGAATAACTCTGTTTCTCTGAGAGACAGACTCACTGTACCTCGATCAGGATAGGAAACCTGCAATCCACAAACAGTAAACTCAGCTCATCCAGCGCCTACCGAGCCCCACACCGAGCCCCACACCGAACCCCACACCGAACCCCACACCGAGCCCCACAACGAGCCCCACGCCGAACCCCACGCCGAACCCTACACCGAAACCCACACCGAGCCCCACAACGGAACCCACACCGAACCCCACACCGAGCCCCACAACGAACCCCACACCGAGCCCCACACCGAACCCCACGCCGAACCCACGCCGAACCCCAAGCCGAACCCTACACCGAAACCCACACCGAGCCCCACACCGAGCCCCACACCGAGCCCCACACCGAACCCCACACCGAGCCCCACAACGAACCCCATACCGAACCCCACACCGAACCCCACACCGAGCCCCACACCGAGCCCCACACCGAGCCCCACACCGAACCCCACACCGAGCCCCACACCGAACCCCACACCGAGCCCCACACCGAGCCCCACACCGAGCCCCACACCGAACCCCACACCGAGCCCCACACCGAGCCCCACACCGAGCCCCACACCGAACCCCACACCGAACCCCACACCGAGCCCCACACCGAACCACACACCGAGCCCCACAACGAACCCCATACCAAATCCACACCGAGCCCCACACCGAACCCCACACCAAATTCACACCGAGCCCCACACCGAGCCCCACACCGAGCCCCACACCGAGCCCCACACCGAGCCCCACACCGAACCCTACACCGAACCCCACACCGAACCCCACACCGAGCCCCACACCGAGCCCCACACCGAACCCCACACCGAGCCCCACAACGAACCCCACACCAAATCCACACCGAGCCCCACACCGAGCCCCACACCGAACCCCACACCGAGCCCCACACCGAGCCCCAGAACGGAACCCACACCGAACCCCACACCGAGCCCCACAACGAGCCCCACACCGAACCCCACACTGAGCCCCACACCGAGCCCCACACCGAGCCCCACACCGAGCCCCACACCGAGCCCCACACCGAACCCTACACCAAACCCCACACCGAACCCCACACCGAGCCCCACACCGAGCCCCACACCGAACCCCACACCGAACCCCACACCGAGCCCCACACCAAACCCCACACCGAACCCCACACCGAGCCCCACACCGAACCCCACACCGAGCCCCACACCGAACCCCACACCGAGCCCCACACCGAGCCCCACACCGAGCCCCACACCGAACCCCACACCGAGCCCCACACCGATCTTGGGGTCCGAATTCATAGGACGCTCAAAGCAGCTGTGCAGGTTGAGGCTGTGGTTAAGAAGGCGTATGGTGTGCTGGCCTTCTTCAATCGGGGAATTGAGTTTTGGAGTCGTGAGATAATGTTGCAGCTATATAAGACCCTGGTCAGACCACACTTGGAGTACTGTGCTCAGTTCTGGTTGCCTCATTACAGGAAGGATTTGGAAGCCATAGAAAGGGTGCAGAGGAGATTTACAAGGATGTTGCCTGGGTTGGGGAGCATGCCATATGAGGATAGGTTGAGTGCCAGGGACCCGGGGCAGCACGGTGGCACAGTGGTTAGCACTGCTCCCTCACAGTGCCAGGGACCCGGGGCAGCACGGTGGCACAGTGGTTAGCACTGCTGTCTCACAGTGCCAGGGATCCGGGGCAGCACGGTGACACAGTGATTAGCACTACTCCCTCACAACGCCAGGGACCCGGGGCAGCACGGTGACACAGTGGTTAGCACTGCTGTCTCACAGTGCCAGGGACCCGGGGCAGCACGGTGACACAGTGATTAGCACTACTCCCTCACAACGCCAGGGACCCGGGGCAGCATGGTGACACAGTGGTTAGCACTGCTGCCTCACAGTGCCAGGGACCCGGGGCAGCACGGTGACACAGTGGTTAGCACTGCTCCCTCACAGCGCCAGGGACCCGGGGCAGCACGGTGACACAGTGGTTAGCACTGCTCCCTCACAGCGCCAGGGACCCGGGGCAGCACGGTGACACAGTGGTTAGCACTGCTCCCTCACAGCGCCAGGGACCCGGGGCAGCACGGTGGCACAGTGGTTAGCACTGCTGCCTCACAGCGCCAGGGACCCGGGGCAGCACGGTGACACAGTGGGTTCACACTGCTGCCTCACAGCGCCAGGGACCCGGGGCAGCACGGTGGCACAGTGTTAGCACTGCTCCCTCACAGTGCCAGGGACCCGGGGCAGCACGGTGACACAGTGGTTAGCACTGCTGTCTCACAGTGCCAGGGACCCGGGGCAGCACGGTGACACAGTGGTTAGCACTGCTGTCTCACAGTGCCAGGGACCTGGGGCAGCACGGTGACACAGTGGTTAGCACTGCTGTCTCACAGTGCCAGGGACCCGGGGCAGCACGGTGACACAGTGGTTAGCACTGCTGTCTCACAGTGCCAGGGACCCGGGGCAGCACGGTGACACAGTGGTTAGCACTGCTCCCTCACAGTGCCAGGGACCCGGGGCAGCACGGTGACACAGTGGTTAGCACTGCTGCCTCACAGAGCCAGGGACCCGGGGCAGCACGGTGGCACAGTGGTTAGCACTGCTCCCTCACAGTGCCAGGGACCCGGGGCAGCACGGTGACACAGTGGTTAGCACTGCTCCCTCACAGAGCCAGGGACCCGGGGCAGCACGGTGACACAGTGGTTAGCACTGCTCCCTCACAGTGCCAGGGACCCGGGGCAGCACGGTGACACAGTGGTTAGCACTGCTCCCTCACAGTGCCAGGGACCCGGGGCAGCACGGTGACACAGTGGGTTCACACTGCTGTCTCACAGAGCCAGGGACCCGGGGCAGCACGGTGGCACAGTGGTTAGCACTGCTCCCTCACAGTGCCAGGGACCCGGGGCAGCACGGTGACACAGTGGGTTCACACTGCTGTCTCACAGTGCCAGGGACCCGGGGCAGCACGGTGGCACAGTGGTTAGCACTGCTGTCTCACAGTGCCAGGGACCCGGGGCAGCACGGTGGCACAGTGGTTAGCACTGCTGTCTCACAGTGCCAGGGACCCGGGGCAGCACGGTGACACAGTGGGTTCACACTGCTGCCTCACAGCGCCAGGGACCCGGGGCAGCACGGTGGCACAGTGTTAGCACTGCTCCCTCACAGTGCCAGGGACCCGGGGCAGCACGGTGACACAGTGGTTAGCACTGCTGCCTCACAGCGCCAGGGACCCGGGACAGCACGGTGACACAGTGGTTAGCACTGCTCCCTCACAGTGCCAGGGACCCGGGGCAGCATGGTGGCACAGTGGTTAGCACTGCTCCCTCACAGTGCCAGGGACCCGGGGCAGCACGGTGACACAGTGGTTAGCACTGCTCCCTCACAGTGCCAGGGACCCGGGGCAGCACGGTGACACAGTGGTTAGCACTGCTCCCTCACAGTGCCAGGGACCCGGGGCAGCATGGTGGCACAGTGGTTAGCACTGCTGTCTCACAGAGCCAGGGACCCGGGGCAGCATGGTGACACAGTGGTTAGCACTGCTGCCTCACAGTGCCAGGGACCCGGGGCAGCATGGTGACACAGTGGTTAGCACTGCTCCCTCACAGCGCCAGGGACCCGGGGCAGCACGGTGACACAGTGGTTAGCACTGCTCCCTCACAGCGCCAGGGACCCGGGGCAGCACGGTGACACAGTGGTTAGCACTGCTCCCTCACAGCGCCAGGGACCCGGGGCAGCACGGTGGCACAGTGGTTAGCACTGCTGCCTCACAGCGCCAGGGACCCGGGGCAGCACGGTGACACAGTGGGTTCACACTGCTGCCTCACAGCGCCAGGGACCCGGGGCAGCACGGTGACACAGTGGGTTCACACTGCTCCCTCACAGTGCCAGGGACCCGGGGCAGCACGGTGACACAGTGGTTAGCACTGCTGCCTCACAGCGCCAGGGACCCGGGGCAGCACGGTGACACAGTGGGTTAGCACTGCTCCCTCACAGTGCCAGGGACCCGGGGCAGCACGGTGACACAGTGGTTAGCACTGCTGCCTCACAGTGCCAGGGACCCGGGGCAGCACGGTGACACAGTGGTTAGCACTGCTCCCTCACAGTGCCAGGGACCCGGGGCAGCACGGTGACACAGTGGTTAGCACTGCTCCCTCACAGTGCCAGGGACCCGGGGCAGCACGGTGGCACAGTGTTAGCACTGCTCCCTCACAGTGCCAGGGACCCGGGGCAGCACGGTGACACAGTGGTTAGCACTGCTGTCTCACAGTGCCAGGGACCCGGGGCAGCACGGTGACACAGTGGTTAGCACTGCTGTCTCACAGTGCCAGGGACCCGGGGCAGCACGGTGACACAGTGGTTAGCACTGCTGTCTCACAGAGCCAGGGACCCGGGGCAGCACGGTGACACAGTGGTTAGCACTGCTCCCTCACAGTGCCAGGGACCCGGGGCAGCACGGTGACACAGTGGTTAGCACTGCTGCCTCACAGAGCCAGGGACCCGGGGCAGCACGGTGGCACAGTGGTTAGCACTGCTCCCTCACAGTGCCAGGGACCCGGGGCAGCACGGTGACACAGTGGTTAGCACTGCTCCCTCACAGAGCCAGGGACCCGGGGCAGCACGGTGACACAGTGGTTAGCACTGCTCCCTCACAGTGCCAGGGACCCGGGGCAGCACGGTGACACAGTGGTTAGCACTGCTCCCTCACAGTGCCAGGGACCCGGGGCAGCACGGTGACACAGTGGTTAGCACTGCTCCCTCACAGAGCCAGGGACCCGGGGCAGCACGGTGACACAGTGGTTAGCACTGCTGTCTCACAGTGCCAGGGACCCGGGGCAGCACGGTGACACAGTGGTTAGCACTGCTGCCTCACAGTGCCAGGGACCCGGGGCAGTACGGTGACACAGTGGTTAGCACTGCTCCCTCACAGCGCCAGGGACCCGGGGCAGCACGGTGACACAGTGGTTAGCACTGCTCCCTCACAGTGCCAGGGCCCCGGGGCAGCACGGTGACACAGTGGTTAGCACTGCTCCCTCACAGCGCCAGGGACCCGGGGCAGCACGGTGACACAGTGGTTAGCACTGCTGTCTCACAGAGCCAGGGACCCGGGGCAGCACGGTGACACAGTGGTTAGCACTGCTGTCTCACAGAGCCAGGGACCCGGGGCAGCACGGTGACACAGTGGGTTCACACTGCTGTCTCACAGAGCCAGGGACCCGGGGCAGCACGGTGACACAGTGGTTAGCACTGCTCCCTCACAGTGCCAGGGACCCGGGGCAGCACGGTGGCACAGTGGTTAGCACTGCTGTCTCACAGTGCCAGGGACCCGGGGCAGCACGGTGACACAGTGGTTAACACTGCTCCCTCACAGCGCCAGGGACCCGGGGCAGCACGGTGGCACAGTGGTTAGCACTGCTCCCTCACAGTGCCAGGGACCCGGGGCAGCACGGTGACACAGTGTTAGCACTGCTGTCTCACAGTGCCAGGGACCCGGGGCAGCACGGTGACACAGTGGTTAGCACTGCTGCCTCACAGCGCCAGGGACCCGGGACAGCACGGTGACACAGTGGTTAGCACTGCTCCCTCACAGTGCCAGGGACCCGGGGCAGCATGGTGGCACAGTGGTTAGCACTGCTCCCTCACAGTGCCAGGGACCCGGGGCAGCACGGTGACACAGTGGTTAGCACTGCTCCCTCACAGTGCCAGGGACCCGGGGCAGCACGGTGACACAGTGGTTAGCACTGCTCCCTCACAGTGCCAGGGACCCGGGGCAGCATGGTGGCACAGTGGTTAGCACTGCTGTCTCACAGAGCCAGGGACCCGGGGCAGCACGGTGACACAGTGGTTAGCACTGCTGTCTCACAGAGCCAGGGACCCGGGGCAGCATGGTGACACAGTGGTTAGCACTGCTGCCTCACAGTGCCAGGGACCCGGGGCAGCATGGTGACACAGTGGTTAGCACTGCTCCCTCACAGCGCCAGGGACCCGGGGCAGCACGGTGACACAGTGGTTAGCACTGCTCCCTCACAGCGCCAGGGACCCGGGGCAGCACGGTGGCACAGTGGTTAGCACTGCTGCCTCACAGCGCCAGGGACCCGGGGCAGCACGGTGACACAGTGGTTAGCACTGCTGCCTCACAGCGCCAGGGACCCGGGGCAGCACGGTGACACAGTGGGTTAGCACTGCTCCCTCACAGTGCCCGGGACCCGGGGCAGCACAGTGACACAGTGGTTAGCACTGCTCCCTCACAGTGCCAGGGACCCGGGGCAGCACGGTGGCACAGTGTTAGCACTGCTCCCTCACAGTGCCAGGGACCCGGGGCAGCACGGTGACACAGTGGTTAGCACTGCTGTCTCACAGTGCCAGGGACCCGGGGCAGCACGGTGACACAGTGGTTAGCACTGCTGTCTCACAGTGCCAGGGACCCGGGGCAGCACGGTGACACAGTGTTAGCACTGCTCCCTCACAGTGCCAGGGACCCGGGGCAGCACGGTGACACAGTGGTTAGCACTGCTGTCTCACAGTGCCAGGGACCCGGGGCAGCACGGTGACACAGTGGTTAGCACTGCTGTCTCACAGTGCCAGGGACCCGGGGCAGCACGGTGACACAGTGGTTAGCACTGCTGTCTCACAGAGCCAGGGACCCGGGGCAGCACGGTGACACAGTGGTTAGCACTGCTCCCTCACAGTGCCAGGGACCCGGGGCAGCACGGTGACACAGTGGTTAGCACTGCTGTCTCACAGTGCCAGGGACCCGGGGCAGCACGGTGACACAGTGGTTAGCACTGCTCCCTCACAGAGCCAGGGACCCGGGGCAGCACGGTGACACAGTGGTTAGCACTGCTCCCTCACAGTGCCAGGGACCCGGGGCAGCACGGTGACACAGTGGTTAGCACTGCTCCCTCACAGTGCCAGGGACCCGGGGCAGCACGGTGACACAGTGGTTAGCACTGCTCCCTCACAGTGCCAGGGACCCGGGGCAGCACGGTGACACAGTGGTTAGCACTGCTCCCTCACAGAGCCAGGGACCCGGGGCAGCACGGTGACACAGTGGTTAGCACTGCTGTCTCACAGTGCCAGGGACCCGGGGCAGCACGGTGACACAGTGGTTAGCACTGCTGCCTCACAGTGCCAGGGACCCGGGGCAGTACGGTGACACAGTGGTTAGCACTGCTCCCTCACAGCGCCAGGGACCCGGGGCAGCACGGTGACACAGTGGTTAGCACTGCTCCCTCACAGTGCCAGGGCCCCGGGGCAGCACGGTGACACAGTGGTTAGCACTGCTCCCTCACAGTGCCAGGGACCCGGGGCAGCACGGTGACACAGTGGTTAGCACTGCTGTCTCACAGAGCCAGGGACCCGGGGCAGCACGGTGACACAGTGGGTTCACACTGCTGTCTCACAGAGCCAGGGACCCGGGGCAGCACGGTGGCACAGTGGTTAGCACTGCTGCCTCACAGTGCCAGGGACCCGGGGCAGCACGGTGACACAGTGGTTAGCACTGCTCCCTCACAGTGCCAGGGACCCGGGGCAGCACGGTGGCACAGTGGTTAGCACTGCTGTCTCACAGAGCCAGGGACCCGGGGCAGCACGGTGACACAGTGGTTAACACTGCTCCCTCACAGCGCCAGGGACCCGGGGCAGCACGGTGGCACAGTGTTAGCACTGCTCCCTCACAGTGCCAGGGACCCGGGGCAGCACGGTGACACAGTGGTTAGCACTGCTGCCTCACAGCGCCAGGGACCCGGGACAGCACGGTGACACAGTGGTTAGCACTGCTCCCTCACAGTGCCAGGGACCCGGGGCAGCATGGTGGCACAGTGGTTAGCACTGCTCCCTCACAGTGCCAGGGACCCGGGGCAGCACGGTGACACAGTGGTTAGCACTGCTCCCTCACAGTGCCAGGGACCCGGGGCAGCACGGTGACACAGTGGTTAGCACTGCTCCCTCACAGTGCCAGGGACCCGGGGCAGCACGGTGACACAGTGGTTAGCACTGCTCCCTCACAGTGCCAGGGACCCGGGGCAGCATGGTGGCACAGTGGTTAGCACTGCTGTCTCACAGAGCCAGGGACCCGGGGCAGCATGGTGACACAGTGGGTTACCACTGTTCCCTCACAGTGCCAGGGACCCGGGGCAGCACGGTGACACAGTGGTTAGCACTGCTCCCTCACAGTGCCCGGCACCCGGGGCAGCACGGTGACACAGTGGTTAACACTGCTGTCTCACAGTGCCAGGGACCCGGGGCAGCACGGTGACACAGTGGTTAGCACTGCTGTCTCACAGAGCCAGGGACCCGGGGCAGCACGGTGACACAGTGGTTAGCACTGCTCCCTCACAGAGCCAGGGACCCAGGGCAGCACGGTGACACAGTGGTTAGCACTGCTCCCTCACAGTGCCAGGGACCCGGGGCAGCATGGTGGCACAGTGGTTAGCACTGCTCCCTCACAGTGCCAGGGACCCGGGGCAGCACGGTGACACAGTGGTTAGCACTGCTCCCTCACAGTGCCAGGGACCCGGGGCAGCACGGTGACACAGTGGTTAGCACTGCTCCCTCACAGTGCCAGGGACCCGGGGCAGCATGGTGGCACAGTGGTTAGCACTGCTGTCTCACAGAGCCAGGGACCCGGGGCAGCATGGTGACACAGTGGTTAGCACTGCTGCCTCACAGTGCCAGGGACCCGGGGCAGCATGGTGACACAGTGGTTAGCACTGCTCCCTCACAGCGCCAGGGACCCGGGGCAGCACGGTGACACAGTGGTTAGCACTGCTCCCTCACAGCGCCAGGGACCCGGGGCAGCACGGTGGCACAGTGGTTAGCACTGCTGCCTCACAGCGCCAGGGACCCGGGGCAGCACGGTGACACAGTGGGTTCACACTGCTGCCTCACAGCGCCAGGGACCCGGGGCAGCACGGTGACACAGTGGGTTCACACTGCTGCCTCACAGCGCCAGGGACCCGGAGCAGCACGGTGACACAGTGGTTAGCACTGCTGCCTCACAGCGCCAGGGACCCGGGGCAGCACGGTGACACAGTGGGTTAGCACTGCTCCCTCACAGTGCCCGGGACCCGGGGCAGCACGGTGACACAGTGTTAGCACTGCTCCCTCACAGTGCCAGGGACCCGGGGCAGCACGGTGACACAGTGGTTAGCACTGCTCCCTCACAGTGCCAGGGACCCGGGGCAGCACGGTGGCACAGTGTTAGCACTGCTCCCTCACAGTGCCAGGGACCCGGGGCAGCACGGTGACACAGTGGTTAGCACTGCTGTCTCACAGTGCCAGGGACCCGGGGCAGCACGGTGACACAGTGGTTAGCACTGCTGTCTCACAGTGCCAGGGACCCGGGGCAGCACGGTGACACAGTGTTAGCACTGCTCCCTCACAGTGCCAGGGACCCGGGGCAGCACGGTGACACAGTGGTTAGCACTGCTGTCTCACAGTGCCAGGGACCCGGGGCAGCACGGTGACACAGTGGTTAGCACTGCTGTCTCACAGTGCCAGGGACCCGGGGCAGCACGGTGACACAGTGGTTAGCACTGCTGTCTCACAGAGCCAGGGACCCGGGGCAGCACGGTGACACAGTGGTTAGCACTGCTCCCTCACAGTGCCAGGGACCCGGGGCAGCACGGTGACACAGTGGTTAGCACTGCTGTCTCACAGTGCCAGGGACCCGGGGCAGCACGGTGACACTGTGGTTAGCACTGCTCCCTCACAGAGCCAGGGACCCGGGGCAGCACGGTGACACAGTGGTTAGCACTGCTCCCTCACAGTGCCAGGGACCCGGGGCAGCACGGTGACACAGTGGTTAGCACTGCTCCCTCACAGTGCCAGGGACCCGGGGCAGCACGGTGACACAGTGGTTAGCACTGCTCCCTCACAGTGCCAGGGACCCGGGGCAGCACGGTGACACAGTGGTTAGCACTGCTCCCTCACAGAGCCAGGGACCCGGGGCAGCACGGTGACACAGTGGTTAGCACTGCTGTCTCACAGTGCCAGGGACCCGGGGCAGCACGGTGACACAGTGGTTAGCACTGCTGCCTCACAGTGCCAGGGACCCGGGGCAGTACGGTGACACAGTGGTTAGCACTGCTCCCTCACAGCGCCAGGGACCCGGGGCAGCACGGTGACACAGTGGTTAGCACTGCTCCCTCACAGTGCCAGGGCCCCGGGGCAGCACGGTGACACAGTGGTTAGCACTGCTCCCTCACAGTGCCAGGGACCCGGGGCAGCACGGTGACACAGTGGTTAGCACTGCTGTCTCACAGAGCCAGGGACCCGGGGCAGCACGGTGACACAGTGGGTTCACACTGCTGTCTCACAGAGCCAGGGACCCGGGGCAGCACGGTGACACAGTGGTTAGCACTGCTCCCTCACAGTGCCAGGGACCCGGGGCAGCACGGTGACACAGTGGTTAGCACTGCTGTCTCACAGTGCCAGGGACCCGGGGCAGCACGGTGACACAGTGGTTAACACTGCTCCCTCACAGCGCCAGGGACCCGGGGCAGCACGGTGACACAGTGGTTAACACTGCTCCCTCACAGTGCCAGGGACCCGGGGCAGCACGGTGGCACAGTGTTAGCACTGCTCCCTCACAGTGCCAGGGACCCGGGGCAGCACGGTGACACAGTGGTTAGCACTGCTGCCTCACAGCGCCAGGGACCCGGGACAGCACGGTGACACAGTGGTTAGC
The DNA here is from genome assembly GCF_964213995.1 of Mustelus asterias. Lineage (NCBI taxonomy): Eukaryota > Metazoa > Chordata > Chondrichthyes > Carcharhiniformes > Triakidae > Mustelus > Mustelus asterias. Next base: position 201,382,602 of record NC_135801.1, read on the forward strand.
ACTGCTCCCTCACAGTGCCAGGGACCCGGGGCAGCATGGTGGCACAGTGGTTAGCACTGCTGTCTCACAGTGCCAGGGACCCGGGGCAGCACGGTGACACAGTGGTTAGCACTGCTGTCTCACAGAGCCAGGGACCCGGGGCAGCACGGTGACACAGTGGTTAGCACTGCTCCCTCACAGTGCCAGGGACCCGGGGCAGCACGGTGACACAGTGGTTAGCACTGCTCCCTCACAGTGCCAGGGACCCGGGGCAGCACGGTGACACAGTGGTTAGCACTGCTCCCTCACAGTGCCAGGGACCCGGGGCAGCACGGTGACACAGTGGTTAGCACTGCTCCCTCACAGTGCCAGGGACCCGGGGCAGCACGGTGACACAGTGGTTAGCACTGCTCCCTCACAGTGCCAGGGACCCGGGGCAGCATGGTGGCACAGTGGGTTAGCGCTGCTGCCTCACAGTGCCAGGGACCCGGGGCAGCACGGTGACACAGTGGTTAACACTGCTGTCTCACAGTGCCAGGGACCCGGGGCAGCACGGTGACACAGTGGTTAGCACTGCTGTCTCACAGAGCCAGGGACCCGGGGCAGCACGGTGACACAGTGGTTAGCACTGCTGCCTCACAGCGCCAGGGACCCAGGGCAGCACGGTGACACAGTGGGTTCACACTGCTCCCTCACAGCGCCAGGGACCCGGGGCAGCACGGTGACACAGTGGTTAGCACTGCTGCCTCACAGTGCCAGGGACCCGGGGCAGCACGGTGACACAGTGGTTAGCACTGCTCCCTCACAGTGCCAGGGACCCGGGGCAGCACGGTGACACAGTGGTTAGCACTGCTCCCTCACAGAGCCAGGGACCCGGGGCAGCACGGTGACACAGTGGTTAGCACTGCTCCCTCACAGCGCCAGGGATCCGGGGCAGCACGGTGACACAGTGGTTAGCACTGCTGCCTCACAGCGCCAGGGACCCGGGGCAGCACGGTGACACAGTGGTTAGCACTGCTCCCTCACAGAGCCAGGGACCCGGGGCAGCACGGTGACACAGTGGTTAGCACTGCTCCCTCACAGCGCCAGGGACCCGGGGCAGCACGGTGACACAGTGGTTAGCACTGCTGCCTCACAGCGCCAGGGACCCGGGGCAGCACGGTGACACAGTGGTTAACACTGCTGTCTCACAGTGCCAGGGACCCGGGGCAGCACGGTGACACAGTGGTTAGCACTGCTGTCTCACAGAGCCAGGGACCCGGGGCAGCACGGTGACACAGTGGTTAGCACTGCTCCCTCACAGAGCCAGGGACCCAGGGCAGCACGGTGACACAGTGGGTTAGCACTGCTGCCTCACAGTGCCAGGGACCCAGGGCAGCACGGTGACACAGTGGTTAGCACTGCTCCCTCACAGAGCCAGGGACCCAGGGCAGCACGGTGACACAGTGGGTTAGCACTGCTCCCTCACAGAGCCAGGGACCCAGGGCAGCACGGTGACACAGTGGGTTAGCACTGCTGCCTCACAGCGCCAGGGACCCGGGGCAGCACGGTGACACAGTGGTTAGCACTGCTGCCTCACAGCGCCAGGGACCCGGGGCAGCACGGTGGCTCATTGGTTAGCACTGCTCCCTCACAGTGCCAGGGACCCGGGGCAGCACGGTGACACAGTGGTTAGCACTGCTGCCTCACAGAGCCAGGGACCCGGGGCAGCACGGTGACACAGTGGTTAGCACTGCTCCCTCACAGCGCCAGGGACCCGGGGCAGCACGGTGACACAGTGGTTAGCACTGCTGCCTCACAGCGCCAGGGACCCGGGGCAGCACGGTGACACAGTGGTTAGCACTGCTCCCTCACAGAGCCAGGGACCCGGGGCAGCACGGTGACACAGTGGTTAGCACTGCTCCCTCACAGCGCCAGGGACCCGGGGCAGCACGGTGACACAGTGGTTAGCACTGCTGCCTCACAGCGCCAGGGACCCGGGGCAGCACGGTGACACAGTGGTTAGCACTACTGTCTCACAGTGCCAGGGACCCGGGGCAGCACGGTGACACAGTGGTTAGCACTGCTCCCTCACAGTGCCAGGGACCCGGGGCAGCACGGTGACACAGTGGTTAGCACTGCTCCCTCACAGTGCCAGGGACCCGGGGCAGCACGGTGACACAGTGGTTAGCACTGCTCCCTTACAGCGCCAGGGACCTGGGGCAGCACGGTGACACAGTGGTTAGCACTGCTCCCTCACAGTGCCAGGGACCCGGGGCAGCACGGTGACACAGTGGTTAGCACTGCTCCCTCACAGCGCCAGGGACCCGGGGCAGCACGGTGACACAGTGGGTTAGCACTGCTCCCTCACAGTGCCAGGGACCCGGGGCAGCACGGTGACACAGTGGTTAGCACTGCTCCCTCACAGCGCCAGGGACCCGGGGCAGCACGGTGACACAGTGGTTAGCACTGCTGTCTCACAGTGCCAGGGACCCGGGGCAGCACGGTGACACAGTGGTTAGCACTGCTCCCTCACAGTGCCAGGGACCCGGGGCAGCACGGTGACACAGTGGTTAGCACTGCTCCCTCACAGCGCCAGGGACCCGGGGCAGCACGGTGACACAGTGGGTTAGCACTGCTCCCTCACAGTGCCAGGGACCCGGGGCAGCACGGTGACACAGTGGTTAGCACTGCTCCCTCACAGCGCCAGGGACCCGGGGCAGCACGGTGACACAGTGGTTAACACTGCTCCCTCACAGTGCCAGGGACCCGGGGCAGCACTGTGACACAGTGGTTAGCACTGCTGTCTCACAGCGCCAGGGACCCGGGGCAGCACGGTGACACAGTGGTTAGCACTGCTCCCTCACAGTGCCAGGGACCCGGGGCAGCACGGTGACACAGTGGTTAGCACTGCTGCCTCACAGTGCCAGGGACCCGGGGCAGCACGGTGACACAGTGGTTAGCACTGCTGTCTCACAGTGCCAGGGACCCAGGGCAGCACGGTGACACAGTGGTTAGCACTGCTCCCTCACAGTGCCAGGGACCCGGGGCAGCACGGTGACACAGTGGTTAGCACTGCTCCCTCACAGTGCCAGGGACCCGGGGCAGCACGGTGACACAGTGGTTAGCACTGCTCCCTCACAGTGCCAGGGACCCGGGGCAGCACGGTGACACAGTGGTTAGCACTGCTCCCTCACAGTGCCAGGGACCCGGGGCAGCACGGTGACACAGTGGTTAGCACTGCTGTCTCACAGTGCCAGGGACCCGGGGCAGCACGGTGACACAGTGATTGGCACTGCTGTCTCACAGCGCCAGGGACCCGGGGCAGCACGGTGACACAGTGGTTAGCACTGCTGCCCCACAGAGCCAAGGACCCGGGGCAGCACGGTGACACAGTGGTTAGCACTGCTCCCTCACAGTGCCAGGGACCCGGGGCAGCATGGTGACACAGTGGTTAGCACTGCTGTCTCACAGTGCCAGGGACCCGGGGCAGCACGGTGACACAGTGATTAGCACTGCTGCCCTCACAGTGCCAGGGACCCGGGGCAGCACGGTGACACAGTGGTTAGCACTGCTCCCTCACAGCGCCAGGGACCCGGGGCAGCACGGTGACACAGTGGTTAGCACTGCTCCCTCACAGTGCCAGGGACCCGGGGCAGCATGGTGACACAGTGGTTAGCACTGCTGCCTCACAGTGCCAGGGACCCGGGGCAGCACGGTGACACAGTGATTAGCACTGCTGCCCTCACAGTGCCAGGGACCCGGGGCAGCACGGTGACACAGTGGTTAGCACTGCTCCCTCACAGCGCCAGGGACCCGGGGCAGCACGGTGACACAGTGGTTAGCACTGCTGCCTCACAGCGCCCGGGACCCGGGGCAGCACGGTGACACAGTGGTTAGCACTGCTCCCTCACAGTGCCAGGGACCCGGGGCAGCACGGTGACACAGTGGTTAGCACTGCTCCCTCACAGTGCCAGGGACCCGGGACAGCACGGTGACACAGTGGTTAGCGCTGCTGTCTCACAGTGCCAGGGACCCAGGGCAGCACGGTGGCACAGTGGTTAGCACTGCTCCCTCACAGTGCCAGGGACCCGGGGCAGCACGGTGACACAGTGGTTAGCACTGCTCCCTCACAGCGCCAGGGACCCGGGGCAGCACGGTGACACAGTGGTTAGCACTACTCCCTCACAACGCCAAGGACCCGGGGCAGCACGGTGACACAGTGGTTAACACTGCTGCCCCACAGAGCCAAGGACCCGGGGCAGCACGGTGACACAGTGGTTAGCACTGCTGTCTCACAGCACCAGGGACCCGGGGCAGCACGGTGACACAGTGGGTTCACACTGCTCCCTCACAGTGCCAGGGACCCGGGGCAGCACGGTGACACAGTGGGTTCACACTGCTCCCTCACAGTGCCAGGGACCCGGGGCAGCACGGTGACACAGTGGTTAGCACTGCTCCCTCACAGTGCCAGGGACCCGGGGCAGCACGGTGACACAGTGGTTAGCACTGCTCCCTCACAGTGCCAGGGACCCGGGGCAGCACGGTGACACAGTGATTGGCACTGCTGTCTCACAGCGCCAGGGACCCGGGGCAGCACGGTGACACAGTGGTTAGCACTGCTGCCTCACAGTGCCAGGGACCCGGGGCAGCACGGTGACACAGTGGTTAGCACTGCTCCCTCACAGAGCCAAGGACCCGGGGCAGCACGGTGACACAGTGGTTAGCACTGCTCCCTCACAGTGCCAGGGACCCGGGGCAGCACGGTGACACAGTGGTTAGCACTGCTCCCTCACAGTGCCAGGGACCCGGGACAGCACGGTGACACAGTGGTTAGCACTGCTCCCTCACAGTGCCAGGGACCCGGGGCAGCACGGTGACACAGTGGTTAGCACTGCTCCCTCACAGTGCCCGGGACCCGGGGCAGCACGGTGACACAGTGGTTAGCACTGCTGTCTCACAGTGCCAGGGACCCGGGGCAGCACGGTGGCACAGTGGTTAGCACTGCTCCCTCACAGCGCCAGGGACCCGGGGCAGCACGGTGACACAGTGGTTAGCGCTGCTCCCTCACAGCGCCAGGGACCCGGGGCAGCACGGTGACACAGTGGTTAGCACTGCTCCCTCACAGTGCCAGGGACCCGGGGCAGCACGGTGACACAGTGGTTAGCACTGCTCCCTCACAGTGCCAGGGACCCGGGACAGCACGGTGACACAGTGGTTAGCACTGCTCCCTCACAGTGCCAGGGACCCGGGGCAGCACGGTGACACAGTGGTTAGCACTGCTCCCTCACAGTGCCAGGGACCCGGGACAGCACGGTGACACAGTGGTTAGCACTGCTGCCCCACAGAGCCAAGGACCCGGGGCAGCACGGTGACACAGTGGTTAGCACTGCTGTCTCACAGCACCAGGGACCCGGGGCAGCACGGTGACACAGTGGTTAGCACTGCTGTCTCACAGCACCAGGGACCCGGGGCAGCACGGTGACACAGTGGTTAGCACTGCTCCCTCACAGTGCCAGGGACCCGGGGCAGCACGGTGACACAGTGGTTAGCACTGCTGTCTCACAGCACCAGGGACCCGGGGCAGCACGGTGACACAGTGGTTAGCACTGCTGTCTCACAGCGCCAGGGACCCGGGGCAGCACGGTGACACAGTGGTTAGCGCTGCTGTCTCACAGTGCCAGGGACCCAGGGCAGCACGGTGGCACAGTGGTTAGCACTGCTCCCTCACAGTGCCAGGGACCCGGGGCAGCACGGTGACACAGTGGTTAGCACTGCTGTCTCACAGTGCCAGGGACCCGGGGCAGCACGGTGACACAGTGGTTAGCACTGCTGTCTCACAGTGCCAGGGACCCGGGGCAGCACGGTGACACAGTGGTTAGCACTGCTCCCTCACAGTGCCAGGGACCCGGGGCAGCACGGTGACACAGTGATTAGCACTGCTGTCTCACAGTGCCAGGGACCCGGGGCAGCACGGTGACACAGTGGTTAGCACTGCTGTCTCACAGCGCCAGGGACCCGGGGCGGCACGGTGACACAGTGGTTAGCACTGCTGTCTCACAGTGCCAGGGACCCGGGGCAGCACGGTGACACAGTGGTTAGCACTGCTCCCTCACAGTGCCAGGGACCCGGGGCAGCACGGTGACACAGTGGTTAGCACTGCTGCCTCACAGCGCCAGGGACCCGGGGCAGCACGGTGACACAGTGGTTAGCACTGCTCCCTCACAGCGCCAGGGACCCGGGGCAGCACGGTGACACAGTGGTTAGCACTGCTCCCTCACAGTGCCAGGGACCCAGGGCAGCACGGTGACACAGTGTTAGCACTGCTCCCTCACAGCGCCAGGGACCCAGGGCAGCTCGGTGGCACAGTGGTTAGCACTGCTCCCTCACAGCGCCAGGGACCCGGGGCAGCACGGTGACACAGTGGTTAGCACTGCTGTCTCACAGCGCCAGGGACCCGGGGCAGCACGGTGACACAGTGGTTAGCACTGCTCCCTCACAGTGCCAGGGACCCGGGGCAGCACGGTGACACAGTGGTTAGCACTGCTCCCTCACAGCGCCAGGGACCCGGGGCAGCACGGTGACACAGTGGTTAGCACTGCTCCCTCACAGCGCCAGGGACCCGGGGCAGCACGGTGACACAGTGTTAGCACTGCTGTCTCACAGTGCCAGGGACCCGGGGCAGCATGGTGACACAGTGGTTAACACTGCTCCCTCACAGTGCCAGGGACCCGGGGCAGCACGGTAACACAGTGGTTAGCACTGCTGTCTCACAGAGCCAAGGACCCGGGGCAGCACGGTGACACAGTGGTTAGCACTGCTGCCTCACAGCGCCAGGGACCCGGGGCAGCACGGTGACACAGTGGTTAGCACTGCTGCCTCACAGCGCCAGGGACCCGGGGCAGCACGGTGGCACAGTGGTTAGCACTGCTACCTCACAGTGCCAGGGACCCGGGGCAGCACGGTGACACAGTGGTTAGCACTGCTGTCTCACAGTGCCAGGGACCCGGGGCAGCACGGTGACACAGTGGTTAGCACTGCTGTCTCACAGTGCCAGGGACCCGGGGCAGCACGGTGACACAGTGGTTAGCACTGCTCCCTCACAGTGCCAGGGACCCGGGGCAGCACGGTGACACAGTGGTTAGCACTGCTGTCTCACAGTGCCAGGGACCCGGGGCAGCACGGTGACACAGTGGTTAGCACTGCTGTCTCACAGTGCCAGGGACCCGGGGCAGCACGGTGACACAGTGGTTAGCACTGCTGTCTCACAGTGCCAGGGACCCGGGGCAGCACGGTGACACAGTGGTTAGCACTGCTCCCTCACAGTGCCAGGGACCCGGGGCAGCACGGTGACACAGTGGTTAGCACTGCTGTCTCACAGAGCCAGGGACCCGGGGCAGCACGGTGGCACAGTGGTTAGCACTGCTGTCTCACAGAGCCAGGGACCCGGGGCAGCACGGTGACACAGTGGTTAGCACTGCTGTCTCACAGTGCCAGGGACCCGGGGCAGCACGGTGACACAGTGGTTAGCACTGCTGCCTCACAGTGCCAGGGACCCAGGGCAGCACGGTGACACAGTGGTTGGCACTGCTCCCTCACAGTGCCAGGGACCCGGGGCAGCACGGTGACACAGTGGTTAGCACTGCTGTCTCACAGCGCCAGGATCTGGATTCCGGCCTCAGGCGAGGTATTAAATGGGTACCTTGTGTCAGTATTCACCAAAGAGAAGGACTTGGTGGATGATGAGTCTGGGAAAGGATGTGTAGATAGTTTGAGTCATCTTGTGATCAAAAAGGAAAAGGTATTGGGGTTCTTGAGAAACATTACGGTAGACAAGTCCCCAGGGCCTGATGGGATATACCCCAGAATACTGAGAGAGGCAAGGGAGGAAATTGCTGGGGCCTTGAGAGAAATCTTTGTAACCTCACTGGCTACAGGGGAGGTCCCAGAGGATTGGAGAATAGCCAATGTTGTTTGTTTGTTTAAGAATGGTAACAAGAATAATCCAGGTAATTACAGGCCGGTGAGCCTTACATCAGTGGTAGGGAAAGTTTTGGAGAGGATTTTTCGAGACAGGATTTATTGCCACTTGGAAATAAGTGGACATATTAGCGAGAGGCAACATGGTTTTGTGAAGGGGAGGTCGCGTCTCACTAACTTGATCGAGTTTTTCGAGGAAGTGACGAAGATGATTGATGAGGGTAGGGCAGTGGATGTTGTCTACATGGACTTCAGTAAGGCCTTTGACAAGGTCCCTCATGGCAGACTGGTGCAGAAGGTGAAGTCGCATTGGGATCAGAGGTGAGCTGACAAGGTGGATACAAAACTGGCTCGGTCAAAGAAGACAGAGGGTAGCAGTGGACGGGTGCGTTTCTGAATGGAGGGCTGTGACGAGTGGTGTTCCTCAGGGGTCAGTGCTGGGACCTTTGCTGTTTGTAATATATATAAATGATTTGGAGGAAAATGTAACTGGTTTGATTAGTAAGTTTGCAGACAACACAAAGGTTGGTGGATTTGCGGATAGCGATGAGGACCATCAGAGGATACAGCAGGATATAGATCAGTTGGAGACTTGGGCGGAGAGATGGCAGATGGAGTCTAATCCGGACAAATGTGAGGTAATGCATTTTGGAAGGTCTAATACAGATAGGAAATATACAGTAAATGGCAGAACCCTTAAGAGTATTGATAGGCAGAGGGATCTGGGTGTACAGGTACACAGATCACTGAAAGTGGCAATGCAGGTGGAGAAGGTAGTTAAGAAGCATACGGCATGCTTGCTTTCATCACTGGGGCACTGAGTTTAAAAATTGGCAACTCATGTTGCAGCTTTATAGAACCTTAGTTAGACCGCACTTGGAATATAGTGTTCAATCCTGGTCGCCACACTACCAGAAGGATGTGGAGGCTTTGGAGAGGGTACAGAAAAGATTTACCAGGATGTTGCCTGGTATGGAGGGCATTCGCTATGAGGAGAGGTTGGAGAAACTTGGTTTGTTTTCACTGGAACGACGGAGGTTGAGGGGAGACCTGATAGAAGTCTACAATATTATGAGAGGCATGGACAGAGTGGATCGTCAGAAGCTTTTTCCCAGAGTGGAAGAGTAAATTACTCGGGGGCACAGGTTGAAGGTGCGAGGGGCAAGGTTTAAAGGAGATGTACGAGGCAGATTTTTTACACAGAGGGTGGTGGGTGCCTGGAACTCGTTGCCGGGGGAGTGGAAGCGGATACGGTAGTGACTTTTAAGGGGCATCTTGACAAATACATGAATAGGATGGGAATAGAGAGATATGGTCCCCGGAAGGGTAGGGGGGTTTAGTTCAGTCGGGCAGCATGGTCGGTGCAGGCTTGGAGGGGCCGAAGGGCCTGTTCCTGTGCTGTAATTTTCTTTGTCCTTGACTGAGAGCTCCAGTTTCCTCTGGCAGGCCAAGGATGAGCAGTGAGATGGATTGGCCATGGTAAATTGCCCCTTTTATGGTAATATTCTACTGGAGAAGGTTTCCACTGACCTGTGTTCCTGCTCTTATGACTCGCAAACTGTGATCTGGTCCCAGCCAATATGGAACAACAGGAACACCGTGGGTAAACTCTGCAGATGGAGCACAGAAATCCAATCAACCTCACATCACATCACCAAAAAACAGGCTAAAGACTCGAACACAACACACACTAAACGACTGCGGGTGTGAGGAACTCGTATCCCAGTGAGAGACAGTGTGTGTGGAACTCGTATCCCAGTGAGAGTCAGCGTGTGTGGAACCCGTACCCCAGTGAGAGTCAGTGTGTGCGGAACCCGTACCCCAGTGAGAGTCAGTGTGTGTGGAACCCGTTCCCCAGTGAGAGTCAGTGTGTGTGGAACCCGTACCCCAGTGAGAGTCAGTGTGTGTGGAACCCGTATCCCAGTGAGAGTCAGTGTGTGTGGAACCCATACCCCAGTGAGAGTCAGTGTGTGTGGAACCCGTACCCCAGTGAGAGTCAGTGTGTGGAAGAAAATCGGACCTCTCAGGGACAAAGGAGGGGAATTATGCTTAGAACCCAAGGGAATAGGGGAGATCCTAAATGAATACTTTGCATCGGTATTCACGAAGGAGAGGGGCGTGTTAACCGGGAGTGTCTCGGAGGGAGGTGTTGACCCGTTAGAGAAAATCTCCATTACGAGAGAGGAAGTGTTAGGTTTTTTAGGGAACATTCAAACTGACAAAGCCCCAGGGCCTGATGGCATCTATCCTCGACTGCTCAGGGAGACGAGAGAGGAAATTGCTGGGCCTCTGACGGAAATCTTTGTCGCTTCTTTGGACACGGGTGAGGTCCCTGAGGATTGGAGGATAGCGAATGTGGTCCCGTTGTTTAAGAAGGGTAGCAGGGATAACCCAGGAAATTATAGGCCGGTGAGCTTGACGTCCGTGGTAGGGAAGTTGTTGGAGAGGATTCTTAGAGACAGGATGTATGTGCATTTAGAACGGAACAATCTCATTAGTGACAGACAGCATGGTTTTGTAAGAGGGAGGTCGTGCCTTACAAATTTGGTGGAGTTTTTTGAGGAAGTGACAAAAACGGTTGATGAAGGAAGGGCCGTGGATGTCATCTATATGGATTTCAGTAAGGCATTTGACAAAGTCCCACATGGCAGGTTGGTTAAGAAGGTTAAGGCTCATGGGATACAAGGAGAAGTGGCTCGATGGGTGGAGAACTGGCTTGGCCATAGGAGACAGAGGGTAGTGGTCGAAGGGTCTTTTTCCGGCTGGAGGTCTGTGACCAGTGGTGTTCCGCAGGGCTCTGTACTGGGACCTCTGCTATTTGTGATATATATAAATGATTTGGAAGAAGGTGTAACTGGTGTAATCAGCAAGTTTGCGGATGACACAAAGATGGCTGGAATTGCGGATAGCGAAGAGCATTGTCGGGCAATACAGCAGGATATAGATAGGCTGGAAAATTGGGCGGAGAGGTGGCAGATGGAATTTAATCCGGATAAATGCGAAGTGATGCATTTTGGAAGAAATAATGTAGGGAGGAGTTATGCAATAAATGGCAGAGTCATCAGGAGTATAGAAACTCAATGGAAACAAATTAAAACATGCTACCGTGCAAAGGGACCTGGGGGTCCTTGTGCATGAGACGCAAAAGCCCAGTCTGCAGGTACAACAGGTGATCAAGAAGGCAAATGGGATGTTGGCCTATATTGCGAGGGGGATAGAATATAAAAGCAGGGATGTCTTGATGCACCTGTACAGGGCATTGGTGAGGCCGCAGCTGGAATACTGTGTGCAGTATTGGTCCCCTTATATGAGGAAGGATATATTGGCATTGGAGGGAGTGCAGAGAAGGTTCACCAGGTTGATACCGGAGATGAGGGGTTTGGATTATGAGGAGAGGCTGAGGAGATTGGGTTTGTACTCGTTGGAGTTTAGAAGGATGAGGGGGGATCTTATGGAGACTTATAAGATAATGCGGGGGCTGGATAGGGTGGAGGCGGAGAGATTCTTTCCACTTAGTAAGGAAGTTAAAACTAGAGGACACAGCCTCAAAATAAAGGGGGGTCGGTTTAAGACAGAGTTGAGGAGGAACTTCTTCTCCCAGAGGGTGGTGAATCTCTGGAATTCTCTGCCCACTGAGGTGGTGGAGGCTACCTCGCTGAATATGTTTAAAGCGCGGATGGATGGATTCCTGAGCGGTAAGGGAATTAAGGGTTATGGGGATCAGGCGGGTAAGTGGTACAGATCCACGTCAGATCAGCCATGATCTTGTTGAATGGCGGGGCAAGCTCGAGGGGCTAGATGGCCTACTCCTGCTCCTATTTCTTATGTTCTTACATGCTCTGTTTGTGAACAGAATTCCCACTCACCTGAAGACGGGGCTTGGGGCTCCGAAAGCTTGTGTGGCTTTTGCAACCAAATAAACCTGTTGGACCTCACCCTGGTGTTGTTAAACTTCTTACTGTGGGACCCATACCCCAGTGAGAGTCAATGTTCGTGGTACCCATACCCCAGTGAGAGTCAGTGTGTGTGGAACCTGTACCCCAGTGAGAACCAATGTGTGTGGGACCCATATCCCAGTGAGAGTCAGTGTGCGTGGAAGCTGTACCCCAGTGAGAGTCAGTGTGTGTGGAACCCGTATCCCAGTGAGAGTCAGTGTGTGTGGAACCCGTATCCCAGTGAGAGTCAGTGTGTGTGGGACCCGTATCCCAGTGAGAGTCAGTGTGTGTGGAACCCGTACCCCAGTGAGAGTCAGTGTGTGTGGAACCCGTACCCAAGTGAGAGTCAGTGTGCGTGGAAGCTGTACCCCAGTGAGAGTCAGTGTGTGTGGAACCCGTATCCCAGTGAGAGTCAGTGTGTGTGGAACCCGTATCCCAGTGAGAGTCAGTGTGTGTGGGACCCGTATCCCAGTGAGAGTCAGTGTGTGTGGAACTGTACCCCAGTGAGAGTCAGTGTGTGTGGAACCCGTACCCCAGTGAGAGTCAGTGTGTGTGGAACTCATACCCCAGTGAGAGTCAGTGTGTGTGGAACTCATACCCCAGTGAGAGTCAGTGTGTGTGGAACTCATACCCCAGTGAGAGTCAGTGTGTGTGGAACTCATACCCCAGTGAGAGTCAGTGTGTGTGGAACCAATACCCCAGTGAGAGTCAGTGTGTGTGGGACCCGTACCCCAGTGAGAGTCAGTGTGTGTGGAACCCGTACCCTCGTGAGAGTCAGTGTGTGTGGGACCCGTATCCCAGTGAGAGTCAGTGTGTGTGGGACCCATATCCCAGTGAGAGTCAGTGTGTGTGGGACCCGTACCCCAGTGAGAGTTAGTGTGTGTGGAACCCGTACCCCAGTGAGAGTCAGTGTGTGTGGGACCCATATCCCAGTGAGAGTCAGAGTGTGTGGAACTCATACCCCAGTGAGAGTCAGTGTGTGTGGGACCCATATCCCAGTGAGAGTTAGTGTGTGTGGAACCCGTACCCCAGTGAGAGTCACTGTGTGTGGAACCCATACCCCAGTGAGAGTCAGTGTGAGTGGAACCCGTACCCCAGTGAGAGTCAGTGTGTGTGGGACTCATACCCCAGTGAGAGTCAGTGTGTGTGGGACCCGTACCCCAGTGAGAGTCAGTGTGTGTGGGACCCGTACCCCAGTGAGAGTCAGTGTGTGTGGAACCTGTACCCCAGTGAGAGTCAGTGTGTGTGGGACCCGTACCCCAGTGAGAGTCAGTGTGTGTCGAACCCGTACCCCAGTGAGAGTCAGTGTGTGTGGAACCCGTACCCGAGTGAGAGTCAGTGTGTGTGAAACCCGTATCCCAGTGAGAGTCAGTGTGTGTGAAACCCGTACCCCAGTGAGACTCAGTGTGTGTGAAACCCGTACCCCAGTGAGAGACAGTGTGTGTGGAACCAGTACCCCAGTGAGAGTCAGTGTGTGTGGAACCCGTACCCCAGTGAGAGTCAGTGTGCGTGGAACTGTATCCCAGTGAGAGTCAGTGTGTGTGGAACCCGTATCCCAGTGAGAGTCAGTGTGTGGGGAACTGTATCCCAGTGAGAGTCAGTGTGTGTGGAACCCGTACCCCAGTGAGAGTCAGTGTGTGTGGAACCCGTACCCCAGTGAGAGTCAGTGTGTGTGGAACTGTATCCCAGTGAGAGTCAGTGTGTGTGGAACTGTATCCCAGTGAGAGTCAGTGTGTGTGGAACCCGTACCCCAGTGAGAGTCAGTGTGTGTGGATCCCGTACCCCAGTGAGAGTCACTGTGTGTGTGGAACTGTATCCCAGTGAGAGTCAGTGTGTGTGGGACCCGTACCCCAGTGAGAGTCAGTGTGTATGGGACCCGTACCCCAGTGAGAGTCAGTGTGTGTGGGACCCGTACCCCAGTGAGAGTCAGTGTGTGTGGGACCCGTACCCCAGTGAGAGTCAGTGTGTGTGGGACCCGTACCTCAGTGAGAGTCAGTGTGTGTGGAACCCGTACCCCAGTGAGAGCCAGTGTGTGTGGGACCCGTACCCCAGTGAGAGTCAGTGCGTGTGGAACCCGTAACCCAGTGAGAGTCAGTGTGTGTGGGACCCGTACCCCAGTGAGAGTCAGTGTGTGTGGGACCCGTATCCCACTGAGAGTCAGTGTGTGTGGGACCCGTACCCCAGTGAGAGTCAGTGTGTGTGGAACTGAACCCCAGTGAGAGTCAGTGTGTGTGGGACCCGTACCCCAGTGAGAGTCAGTGTGTGTGGGACTCGTACCCCAGTGAGAGTCAGTGTGTGTGGGACCCATACCCCAGTGAGAGTCAGTGTGTGTGGAACCCGTACCCCAGTGAGAGTCAGTGTGTGTGGGACCCGAACCCCAGTGAGAGTCAGTGTGTGTGGGACCCATACAATAGTGAGAGTCAGTATGTGTGGGACCCATACCCCAGTGAGAGTCAGTGTATGTGGAACTGTACCCCAGTGAGGGTCACTGTGTGTGGAACCCGTACCCCAGTGAGAGTCAGTGTGTGTGTGGGACCCGTACCCCAGTGAGAGTCAGTGTATGTGGGACCCGTACCCCAGTGAGAGTCAGTGTGTGTGGGACCCGTACCCCAGTGAGAGTCAGTGTGTGTGGGACCCGTACCCCAGTGAGAGTCAGTGTGTGTGGGACCCGTACCCCAGTGAGAGTCAGTGTGTGTGGGACCCGTACCCCAGTGAGAGTCAGTGTGTGTAGGACCCGTACCCCAGTGAGAGTCAGTGTGTGTGGGACCCGTACCCCAGTGAGAGTCAGTGTGTGTGGGACCCGTACCCCAGTGAGAGTCAGTGTGTGTGGAACCTGTACCCCAGTGAGAGTCAGTGTGTGTGGGACCCGTACCCCAGTGAGAGTCAGTGTGTGTGGAACTGTACCCCAGTGAGAGTCAGTGTGTGTGGAACCTGTACCCCAGTGAGAGTCAGTGTGTGTGGGACCCGTACCCCAGTGAGACTCAGTGTGTGTGGAACTGTACCCCAGTGAGAGTCAGTGTGTGTGGGACCCGTACCCCAGTGAGAGTCAGTGTGTGTGGGACCCGTACCCCAGTGAGAGTCAGCGTGTGTGGAACCCGTACCCCAGTGAGAGTCAGTGTGTGTGGGACCCGTACCCCAGTGAGAGTCAGTGTGTGTGGGACCAGTACCCCAGTGAGAGTCAGTGTCTGTGGGACCCGTACCCGAGTGAGAGTCAGTGTGTGTGGGACCCGTACCCCAGTGAGAGTCAGTGTGTGTGGAACCCGTACCCCAGTGAGAGTCCGTGTGTGTGGGACCCGTACCCCAGTGAGAGTCAGTGTGTGTGGAACCCGTACCCCAGTGAGAGTCAGTGTGTGTGGAACCCGTACCCCAGTGAGAGTCAGTGTGTGTGGAACCCGTACCCCAGTGTGAGTCAGTGTGTGTGGAACCCGTACCGCAGTGAAAGTCAGTGTGTGTGGAACCCGTACCCCAGTGAGAGTCAGTGTGTGTGGGACCCGTACCCCAGTGAGAGTCAGTGTGTGTGGAACCCGTACCCCAGTGAGAGTCAGTGTGTGTGGAACCCGTACCCCAGTGAGAGTCAGTGTGTGTGGGACCCGTACCCCAGTGAGAGTCAGTGTGTGAGGAACCCGTACCCCAGTGAGAGTCAGTGTGTGTGGAACCCATAACCCAGTGAGAGTCAGTGTGTGTGGAACTGTACCACAGTGAGAGACAGTGTTTGTGGAACCCGTACCCCAGTGAGAGTCAGTGTGTGTGGAACCCATACCCCAGTGAGAGTCAGTGTGTGTGGAACCCGTACCCCAGTGAGAGTCAGTGTGTGTGGAACCCGTACCCCAGTGAGAGTCAGTGTGTGTGGGACCCGTACCCCAGTGAGAGTCAGTGTGTGTGGGACCCGTACCCCAGTGAGAGTCAGTGTGTTTGGATCCCGTACCCGAGTGAGAGTCAGTGTGTGTGGGACCCGTACCCCAGTGAGAGTCAGTGTGTGTGGAACCCGTGCCCCAGTGAGAGTCAGCGTGTGTGGAACCCGTACCCCAGTGAGAGTCAGTGTGTGTGGGACCCGTACCCCAGTGAGAGTCAGTGTGTGTGGGACCCGTACCCCAGTGAGAGTCAGTGTGTGTGGGACCCGTACCCCAGTGAGGGTCAGTGTGTGTGGAACCCGTACCCCAGTGAGGGTCAGTGCGTGTGGGACCCGTACCCCAGTGAGAGTCAGTGTGTGTGGAACCCGTACCCCAGTGAGAGTCAGTGTGTGTGGAACCAGTACCCCAGTGAGAGTCAGTGTGTGCGGAACCCGTATCCCAGTGAGAGACAGTGTGTGTGGAACCCGTACCCCAGTGAGAGTCAGTGTGTGTGGGACCCGTACCCCAGTGAGAGTCAGTGTGTGTGGAACCAGTACCCCAGTGAGAGTCAGTGTGTGCGGAACCCGTATCCCAGTGAGAGACAGTGTGTGTGGAACCCGTACCCCAGTGAGAGTCAGTGTGTGTGGGACCCGTACCCCAGTGAGAGACAGTGTGTGTGGGACCCGTACCCCAGTGAGAGTCAGTGTGTGTGGAACCCGTACCCCAGTGAGAGTCAGTGTGTGTGGAACTGTACCCCAGTGAGAGACAGTGTGTGTGGAACCCGTACCCCAGTGAGGGTCAGTGTGTGTGGAACCCGTACCCCAGTGAGGGTCAATGTGTGTGGAACCCGTACCCCAGTGAGAGTCAGTGTGTGTGGGACCCGTACCCCAGTGAGAGTCAGTGTGTGTGGGACCCGTACCCCAGTGAGAGTCAGTGTGTGTGGGACCCGTACCCCAGTGAGAGTCAGTGTGTGTGGGACTGGATCCCAGTGAGAGACAGTGTGTGTGGAACCCGTACCCCAGTGAGGGTCAGTGTGTGTGGATCCCGTACCCCAGTGAGGGTCAGTGTGTGTGGAACCCGTACCCCAGTGAGAGTCAGTGTGTGTGGAACCCGTACCCCAGTGAGAGACAGTGTGTGTGGAACTGTACCCCAGTGAGAGACAGTGTGTGTGGAACCCGTACCCCAGTGAGGGTCAGTGTGTGTGGAACCAGTACCCCAGTGAGAGTCAGTGTGTGCGGAACCCGTATCCCAGTGAGAGACAGTGTGTGTGGGACCCATACCCCAGTGAGAGTCAGTGTGTGTGGGACCCGTACCCCAGTGAGAGTCAGTGTGTGTGGGACCCATACCCCAGTGAGAGTCAGTGTGTGTGGAACCCGTATCCCAGTGAGAGACAGTGTGTGTGGGACCCGTACCCCAGTGAGAGTCAGTGTGTGTGGGACCCGTACCCCAGTGAGAGTCAGTGTGTGTGGAACCCGTATCCCAGTGAGAGACAGTGTGTGTGGGACCCGTACCCCAGTGAGAGACAGTGTGTGTGGGACCCGTACCCCAGTGAGAGTCAGTGTGTGTGGAACCCGTACCCCAGTGAGAGTCAGTGTGTGCGGAACCCGTATCCCAGTGAGAGACAGTGTGTGTGGAACCCGTACCCCAGTGAGAGTCAGTGTGTGTGGGACCCGTACCCCAGTGAGAGTCAGTGTGTGTGGGACCCGTACCCCAGTGAGAGACAGTGTGTGTGGAACCCGTACCCCAGTGAGAGTCAGTGTGTGTGGGACCCGTACCCCAGTGAGAGACAGTGTGTGTGGGACCCGTACCCCAGTGAGAGTCAGTGTGTGTGGAACCCGTACCCCAGTGATAGTAAGTGTGTGTGGAACTGTACCCCAGTGAGAGACAGTGTGTGTGGAACCCGTACCCCAGTGAGGGTCAGTGTGTGTGGAACCCGTACCCCAGTGAGGGTCAGTGTGTGTGGAAACCGTACCCCAGTGAGGGTCAGTGTGTGTGGAACCCGTACCCCAGTGAGAGTCAGTGTGTGTGGGACCCATACCCCAGTGAGAGTCAGTGTGTGTGGGACCCGTACCCCAGTGAGAGTCAGTGTGTGTGGGACCCATACCCCAGTGAGAGTCAGTGTGTGTGGAACCCGTATCCCAGTGAGAGACAGTGTGTGTGGGACCCGTACCCCAGTGAGAGTCAGTGTGTGTGGGACCCGTACCCCAGTGAGAGTCAGTGTGTGTGGGACCCGTACCCGAGTGAGAGTCAGTGTGTGTGGGACCCGTACCCCAGTGAGAGTCAGTGTGTGTGGAACCCGTACCCCAGTGAGAGTCAGCGTGTGTGGAACCCGTACCCCAGTGAGAGTCAGTGTGTGTGGGACCCGTACCCCAGTGAGAGTCAGTGTGTGTGGGACCCGTACCCCAGTGAGAGTCAATGTGTGTGGGACCCGTACCCCAGTGAGAGTCAGTGTGTGTGGAACCCGTATCCCAGTGAGAGTCAGTGTGTGTGGGACCCGTACCCCAGTGAGAGTCAGTGTGTGTGGGACCCGTACCCCAGTGAGAGTCAGTGTGTGTGGGACCCGTACCCCAGTGAGAGTCAGTGTGTGTGGGACCCGTACTCCAGTGAGAGTCAGTGTGTGTGGGACCCGTACCCCAGTGAGAGTCAGTGTGTGTGGAACCCGTACCCAGTGAGAGTCAGTGTGTGTGGAACCCGAACCCCAGTGAGAGTCAGTGTGTGTGGGACCCGTACCCCAGTGAGAGTCAGTGTGTGTGGAACCCGTACCCAGTGAGAGTCAGTGTGTGTGGAACCCGTACCCAGTGAGAGTCAGTGTGTGTGGAACCCATACCCCAGTGAGAGTCAGTGTGTGTGGAACTGTACCACAGTGAGAGACAGTGTTTGTGGAACCCGTACCCCAGTGAGAGTCAGTGTGTGTGGAACCCATACCCCAGTGAGAGTCAGTGTGTGTGGAACCCGTATCCCAGTGAGAGTCAGTGTGTGTGGAACCCGTACCCCAGTGAGAGTCAGTGTGTGTGGGACCCGTACCCCAGTGAGAGTCAGTGTGTGTGGGACCCGTACCCCAGTGAGAGTCAGTGTGTTTGGATCCCGTACCCGAGTGAGAGTCAGTGTGTGTGGGACCCGTACCCCAGTGAGAGTCAGTGTGTGTGGAACCCGTGCCCCAGTGAGAGTCAGCGTGTGTGGAACCCGTACCCCAGTGAGAGTCAGTGTGTGTGGGACCCGTACCCCAGTGAGAGTCAGTGTGTGTGGGACCCGTACCCCAGTGAGAGTCAGTGTGTGTGGGACCCGTACCCCAGTGAGGGTCAGTGTGTGTGGAACCCGTACCCCAGTGAGGGTCAGTGTGTGTGGAACCCGTACCCCAGTGTGTGTGGGACCCGTACCCCAGTGAGAGTCAGTGTGTGTGGGACCCGTACCCCAGTGAGAGTCCGTGTGTGTGGGACCCATACCCCAGCAAGAGTCAGTGTGTGTGGAACCCATACCCCAGTGAGAGTCAGTGTGTGTGGAACCCGTACCCCAGTGAGAGTCAGTGTGTGCGGAACCCGTATCCCAGTGAGAGACAGTGTGTGTGGAACCCGTACCCCAGTGAGAGTCAGTGTGTGTGGGACCCGTACCCCAGTGAGAGTCAGTGCGTGTGGGACCCGTACCCCAGTGAGAGTCAGTGTGTGTGGAACCCGTACCCCAGTGAGAGTCAGTGTGTGTGGAACCAGTACCCCAGTGAGAGTCAGTGTGTGCGGAACCCGTATCCCAGTGAGAGACAGTGTGTGTGGAACCCGTACCCCAGTGAGAGTCAGTGTGTGTGGGACCCGTACCCCAGTGAGAGACAGTGTGTGTGGGACCCGTACCCCAGTGAGAGTCAGTGTGTGTGGAACCCGTACCCCAGTGAGAGTCAGTGTGTGTGGAACTGTACCCCAGTGAGAGACAGTGTGTGTGGAACCCGTACCCCAGTGAGGGTCAGTGTGTGTGGAACCCGTACCCCAGTGAGGGTCAATGTGTGTGGAACCCGTACCCCAGTGAGAGTCAGTGTGTGTGGGACCCGTACCCCAGTGAGAGTCAGTGTGTGTGGGACCCGTACCCCAGTGAGAGTCAGTGTGTGTGGGACCCGTACCCCAGTGAGAGTCAGTGTGTGTGGGACTGGATCCCAGTGAGAGACAGTGTGTGTGGAACCCGTACCCCAGTGAGGGTCAGTGTGTGTGGATCCCGTACCCCAGTGAGGGTCAGTGTGTGTGGAACCCGTACCCCAGTGAGAGTCAGTGTGTGTGGAACCCGTACCCCAGTGAGAGACAGTGTGTGTGGAACTGTACCCCAGTGAGAGACAGTGTGTGTGGAACCCGTACCCCAGTGAGGGTCAGTGTGTGTGGAACCCGTACCCCAGTGAGGGTCAGTGTGTGTGGAACCCGTACCCCAGTGAGAGTCAGTGTGTGTGGGACCCATACCCCAGTGAGAGTCAGTGTGTGTGGGACCCGTACCCCAGTGAGAGTCAGTGTGTGTGGGACCCATACCCCAGTGAGAGTCAGTGTGTGTGGAACCCGTATCCCAGTGAGAGACAGTGTGTGTGGGACCCGTACGCCAGTGAGAGTCAGTGTGTGTGGGACCCGTACCCCAGTGAGAGTCAGTGTGTGTGGAACCCGTATCCCAGTGAGAGACAGTGTGTGTGGGACCCGTACCCCAGTGAGAGACAGTGTGTGTGGGACCCGTACCCCAGTGAGAGTCAGTGTGTGTGGAACCCGTACCCCAGTGAGAGTCAGTGTGTGCGGAACCCGTATCCCAGTGAGAGACAGTGTGTGTGGAACCCGTACCCCAGTGAGAGTCAGTGTGTGTGGGACCCGTACCCCAGTGAGAGTCAGTGTGTGTGGGACCCGTACCCCAGTGAGAGACAGTGTGTGTGGAACCCGTACCCCAGTGAGAGTCAGTGTGTGTGGGACCCGTACCCCAGTGAGAGACAGTGTGTGTGGGACCCGTACCCCAGTGAGAGTCAGTGTGTGTGGAACCCGTACCCCAGTGATAGTAAGTGTGTGTGGAACTGTACCCCAGTGAGAGACAGTGTGTGTGGAACCCGTACCCCAGTGAGGGTCAGTGTGTGTGGAACCCGTACCCCAGTGAGGGTCAGTGTGTGTGGAAACCGTACCCCAGTGAGGGTCAGTGTGTGTGGAACCCGTACCCCAGTGAGAGTCAGTGTGTGTGGGACCCATACGCCAG
The DNA here is from genome assembly GCF_964213995.1 of Mustelus asterias. Classification (NCBI taxonomy): domain Eukaryota; kingdom Metazoa; phylum Chordata; class Chondrichthyes; order Carcharhiniformes; family Triakidae; genus Mustelus; species Mustelus asterias. The sequence continues at coordinate 201,403,498 of NC_135801.1, forward strand.
TGAGAGTCAGTGTGTGTGGGACCCGTACCCCAGTGAGAGTCAGTGTGTGTGGGACCCATACCCCAGTGAGAGTCAGTGTGTGTGGAACCCGTATCCCAGTGAGAGACAGTGTGTGTGGGACCCGTACCCCAGTGAGAGACAGTGTGTGTGGGACCCGTACCCCAGTGAGAGTCAGTGTGTGTGGAACCCGTACCCCAGTGAGAGTCAGTGTGTGTGGAACCCGTACCCCAGTGAGAGTCAGTGTGTGTGGAACCCGTACCCCATTGAGAGTCAGTGCGTGTGGGACCCGTACCCCAGTGAGAGTCAGTGTGTGTGGAACCCGTACCCCAGTGAGAGTCAGTGTGTGTGGAACCCATACCCCAGTGAGAGTCAGTGTGTGTGGAACTGTACCCCAGTGAGAGACAGTGTTTGTGGAACCCGTACCCCAGTGAGAGTCAGTGTGTGTGGAACCCATACCCCAGTGAGAGTCAGTGTGTGTGGAACCCGTACCCCAGTGAGAGTCAGTGTGTGTGGAACCCGTACCCCAGTGAGAGTCAGTGTGTGTGGAACCCGTACCCCAGTGAGAGTCAGTGTGTGCGGAACCCGTACCCCAGTGAGAGACAGTGTGTGTGGGAGCCGTACCCCAGTGAGAGTCAGTGTGTGTGGGACCCGAACCCCAGTGAGAGTCAGTGTGTGTGGGACCCATACCCCAACAAGAGTCAGTGTGTGTGGAACCCATACCCCAGTGAGAGTCAGTGTGTGTGGAACCCGTACCCCAGTGAGAGTCAGTGTGTGCGGAACCCGTATCCCAGTGAGAGACAGTGTGTGTGGAACCCGTACCCCAGTGAGAGTCAGTGTGTGTGGGACCCGTACCCCAGTGAGAGTCAGTGTGTGTGGGACCCGTACCCCAGTGAGAGTCAGTGTGTGTGGAACCCGTACCCCAGTGAGAGTCAGTGTGTGTGGAACCCGTACCCCAGTGAGAGTCAGTGTGTGCGGAACCCGTATCCCAGTGAGAGACAGTGTGTGTGGAACCCGTACCCCAGTGAGAGTCAGTGTGTGTGGGACCCGTACCCCAGTGAGAGACAGTGTGTGTGGGACCCGTACCCCAGTGAGAGTCAGTGTGTGTGGAACCCGTACCCCAGTGAGAGTCAGTGTGTGTGGAACTGTACCCCAGTGAGAGACAGTGTGTGTGGAACCCGTACCCCAGTGAGGGTCAGTGTGTGTGGAACCCGTGCCCCAGTGAGGGTCAATGTGTGTGGAACCCGTACCCCAGTGAGAGTCAGTGTGTGTGGGACCCGTACCCCAGTGAGAGTCAGTGTGTGTGGGACCCGTACCCCAGTGAGAGTCAGTGTGTGTGGGACCCGTACCCCAGTGAGAGTCAGTGTGTGTGGGACTGGATCCCAGTGAGAGACAGTGTGTGTGGAACCCGTACCCCAGTGAGGGTCAGTGTGTGTGGAACCCGTACCCCAGTGAGGGTCAGTGTGTGTGGAACCCGTACCCCAGTGAGAGTCAGTGTGTGTGGAACCCGTACCCCAGTGAGGGTCAGTGTGTGTGGAAACCGTACCCCAGTGAGGGTCAGTGTGTGTGGAACCCGTACCCCAGTGAGAGTCAGTGTGTGTGGGACCCATACCCCAGTGAGAGTCAGTGTGTGTGGGACCCGTACCCCAGTGAGAGTCAGTGTGTGTGGGACCCATACCCCAGTGAGAGTCAGTGTGTGTGGAACCCGTATCCCAGTGAGAGACAGTGTGTGTGGGACCCGTACCCCAGTGAGAGTCAGTGTGTGTGGGACCCGTACCCCAGTGAGAGTCAGTGTGTGTGGAACCCGTATCCCAGTGAGAGACAGTGTGTGTGGGACCCGTACCCCAGTGAGAGACAGTGTGTGTGGGACCCGTACCCCAGTGAGAGTCAGTGTGTGTGGAACCCGTACCCCAGTGAGAGTCAGTGTGTGCGGAACCCGTATCCCAGTGAGAGACAGTGTGTGTGGAACCCGTACCCCAGTGAGAGTCAGTGTGTGTGGGACCCGTATCCCAGTGAGAGACAGTGTGTGTGGGACGCGTACCCCAGTGAGAGACAGTGTGTGTGGGACCCGTACCCCAGTGAGAGTCAGTGTGTGTGGAACCCGTACCCCAGTGAGAGTCAGTGTGTGCGGAACCCGTATCCCAGTGAGAGACAGTATGTGTGGAACCCGTACCCCAGTGAGAGTCAGTGTGTGTGGGACCCGTACCCCAGTGAGAGTCAGTGTGTGTGGGACCCGTACCCCAGTGACAGTCAGTGTGTGTGGAACCCGTACCCCAGTGAGAGTCAGTGTGTGTGGAACCTGTACCCCAGTGAGAGTCAGTGTGTGCGGAACCCGTATCCCAGTGAGAGACAGTGTGTGTGGAACCCGTACCCCAGTGAGAGTCAGTGGGTGTGGGACCCGTACCCCAGTGAGAGACAGTGTGTGTGGGACCCGTACCCCAGTGAGAGTCAGTGTGTGTGGAACCCGTACCCCAGTGAGAGTCAGTGTGTGTGGAACCCGTACCCCAGTGAGGGTCAGTGTGTGTGGAACCCGTACCCCAGTGAGAGTCAGTGTGTGTGGAACTGTACCCCAGTGAGAGACAGTGTGTGTGGAACCCATACCCCAGTGAGGGTCAGTGTGTGTGGAACCCGTAACCCAGTGAGGGTCAATGTGTGTGGAACCCGTACCCCAGTGAGAGTCAGTGTGTGTGGGACCCGTATCCCAGTGAGAGTCAGTGTGTGTGGGACCCGTACCCAAGTGAGAGACAGTGTGTGTGGGACCCGTACCCCAGTGAGAGTCAGTGTGTGTGGGACCCGTACCCCTATGAGAGTCAGTGTGTCTGGGACCCGTACCCCAGTGAGAGTCAGTGTGTGTGGAACTGGATCCCAGTGAGAGTCAGTGTGTGTGTGACCCGTACCCCAGTGAGAGTCAGTGTGTGTGGAACCCGTACCCCAGTGAGAGACAGTGTGTGTGGAACTGTACCCCAGTGAGAGACAGTGTGTGTGGAACCCGTACCCCAGTGAGAGTCAGTGTGTGTGGGACCCGTACCCCAGTGAGAGTTAGTGTGTGTGGAACCCGTACCCCAGTGAGAGTCAGTGTGTGTGGGACCCATATCCCAGTGAGAGTCAGTGTGTGTGGAACTCATACCCCAGTGAGAGTCAGTGTGTGTGGGACCCATATCCCAGTGAGAGTCAGTGTGAGTGGAACTCATACCCCAGTGAGAGTCAGTGTGTGTGGAACCAATACCCCAGTGAGAGTCAGTGTGTGTGGGACCCGTACCCCAGTGAGAGTCAGTGTGTGTGGAACCCGTACCCTCGTGAGAGTCAGTGTGTGTGGGACCCGTATCCCAGTGAGAGTCAGTGTGTGTGGGACCCATATCCCAGTGAGAGTTAGTGTGTGTGGAACCCGTACCCCAGTGAGAGTCACTGTGTGTGGAACCCATACCCCAGTGAGAGTCAGTGTGAGTGGAACCCGTACCCCAGTGAGAGTCAGTGTGTGTGGGACTCATACCCCAGTGAGAGTCAGTGTGTGTGGAACCCGTACCCCAGTGAGAGTCAGTGTGTGTGGGACTCATACCCCAGTGAGAGTCAGTGTGTGTGGAACCCGTACCCCAGTGAGAGTCAGTGTGTGTGGAACCCGTACCCCAGTGAGAGTCAGTGTGTGTGGGACCTGTACCCCAGTGAGAGTCAGTGTGTGTGGGACCCATACCCCAGTGAGAGTCAGTGTGTGTGGGACCCGTACCCCAGTGAGAGTCAGTGTGTGTGGAACCCGTACCCCAGTGAGAGTCAGTGTGTGTCGAACCCGTACCCCAGTGAGAGTCAGTGTGTGTGGAACCCGTACCCGAGTGAGAGTCAGTGTGTGTGAAACCCGTATCCCAGTGAGAGTCAGTGTGTGTGAAACCCGTACCCCAGTGAGACTCAGTGTGTGTGAAACCCGTACCCCAGTGAGAGACAGTGTGTGTGGAACCAGTACCCCAGTGAGAGTCAGTGTGTGTGGAACCCGTACCCCAGTGAGAGTCAGTGTGCGTGGAACTGTATCCCAGTGAGAGTCAGTGTGTGTGGAACCCGTATCCCAGTGAGAGTCAGTGTGTGTGGAACCCGTACCCCAGTGAGAGTCAGTGTGTGTGGAACCCGTACCCCAGTGAGGGTCAGTGTGTGTGGAACCCGTACCCCAGTGAGAGTCAGTGTGTGTGGAACTGTACCCCAGTGAGAGACAGTGTGTGTGGAACCCATACCCCAGTGAGGGTCAGTGTGTGTGGAACCCGTAACCCAGTGAGGGTCAATGTGTGTGGAACCCGTACCCCAGTGAGAGTCAGTGTGTGTGGGACCCGTATCCCAGTGAGAGTCAGTGTGTGTGGGACCCGTATCCCAGTGAGAGTCAGTGTGTGTGAAACCCGTACCCCAGTGAGACTCAGTGTGTGTGAAACCCGTACCCCAGTGAGAGACAGTGTGTGTGGAACCAGTACCCCAGTGAGAGTCAGTGTGTGTGGAACCCGTACCCCAGTGAGAGTCAGTGTGCGTGGAACTGTATCCCAGTGAGAGTCAGTGTGTGTGGAACCCGTATCCCAGTGAGAGTCAGTGTGTGTGGAACCCGTACCCCAGTGAGAGTCAGTGTGTGTGGAACCCGTACCCCAGTGAGAGTCAGTGTGTGTGTGGAACTGTATCCCAGTGAGAGTCAGTGTGTGTGGAACCCGTACCCCAGTGAGAGTCAGTGTGTGTGGAACCCGTACCCCAGTGAGAGTCACTGTGTGTGTGGAACTGTATCCCAGTGAGAGTCAGTGTGTGTGGGACCCGTACCCCAGTGAGAGTCAGTGTGTATGGGACCCGTACCCCAGTGAGAGTCAGTGTGTGTGGGACCCGTACCCCAGTGAGAGTCAGTGTGTGTGGGACCCGTACCCCAGTGAGAGTCAGTGTGTGTGGGACCCGTACCTCAGTGAGAGTCAGTGTGTGTGGAACCCGTACCCCAGTGAGAGCCAGTGTGTGTGGGACCCGTACCCCAGTGAGAGTCAGTGTGTGTGGAACCCGTAACCCAGTGAGAGTCAGTGTGTGTGGGACCCGTACCCCAGTGAGAGTCAGTGTGTGTGGGACCCGTATCCCAGTGAGAGTCAGTGTGTGTGGGACCCGTACCCCAGTGAGAGTCAGTGTGTGTGGAACTGAACCCCAGTGAGAGTCAGTGTGTGTGGGACCCGTACCCCAGTGAGAGTCAGTGTGTGTGGGACTCGTACCCCAGTGAGAGTCAGTGTGTGTGGGACCCATACCCCAGTGAGAGTCAGTGTGTGTGGAAGCCGTACCCCAGTGAGAGTCAGTGTGTGTGGGACCCGTACCCCAGTGAGAGTCAGTGTGTGTGGGACCCGTACCCCAGTGAGAGTCAGTGTGTGTGGGACCCGTACCCCAGTGAGAGTCAGTGTGTGTGGAACCCGTACCCCAGTGAGAGTCAGCGTGTGTGGAACCCGTACCCCAGTGAGAGTCAGTGTGTGTGGGACCCGTACCCCAGTGAGAGTCAGTGTGTGTGGGACCCGTACCCCAGTGAGAGTCAATGTGTGTGGGACCCGTACCCCAGTGAGAGTCAGTGTGTGTGGAACCCGTACCCCAGTGAGAGTCAGTGTGTGTGGGACCCGTACCCCAGTGAGAGTCAGTGTGTGTGGGACCCGTACCCCAGTGAGAGTCAGTGTGTGTGGGACCCGTACCCCAGTGAGAGTCAGTGTGTGTGGGACCCGTACCCCAGTGAGAGTCAGTGTGTGTGGGACCCGTACCCCAGTGAGAGTCAGTGTGTGTGGAACCCGTACCCAGTGAGAGTCAGTGTGTGTGGAACCCGAACCCCAGTGAGAGTCAGTGTGTGTGGGACCCGTACCCCAGTGAGAGTCAGTGTGTGTGGAACCCGTACCCCAGTGAGAGTCAGTGTGTGTGGAACCCGTACCCCAGTGAGAGTCAGTGTGTGTGGAACCCGTACCCCAGTGTGAGTCAGTGTGTGTGGAACCCGTACCGCAGTGAGAGTCAGTGTGTGTGGAACCCGTACCCCAGTGAGAGTCAGTGTGTGTGGGACCCGTACCCCAGTGAGAGTCAGTGTGTGTGGAACCCGTACCCCAGTGAGAGTCAGTGTCTGTGGAACCCGTACCCCGGTGAGAGTCAGTGTGTGTGGGACCCGTACCCCAGTGAGAGTCAGTGTGTGTGGAACCCGTACCCCAGTGAGAGTCAGTGTGTGTGGAACCCGTACCCCAGTGAGAGTCAGTGTGTGTGGAACCCGTACCCCAGTGTGAGTCAGTGTGTGTGGAACCCGTACCGCAGTGAGAGTCAGTGTGTGTGGAACCCGTACCCCAGTGAGAGTCAGTGTGTGTGGGACCCGTACCCCAGTGAGAGTCAGTGTGTGTGGAACCCGTACCCCAGTGAGAGTCAGTGTGTGTGGAACCCGTACCCCGGTGAGAGTCAGTGTGTGTGGGACCCGTACCCCAGTGAGAGTCAGTGTGTGTGGAACCCGTACCCCAGTGAGAGTCAGTGTGTGTGGAACCCGTACCCCAGTGAGAGTCAGTGTGTGTGGAACCCGTACCCCAGTGAGAGTCAGTGTGTGTGGAACCCGTACCCCAGTGAGAGTCAGTGTGTGTGGGACCCGTACCCCAGTGAGAGTCAGTGTGTGTGGGACCCGTACCCCAGTGAGAGTCAGTGTGTTTGGATCCCTTACCCGAGTGAGAGTCAGTGTGTGTGGGACCCGTACCCCAGTGAGAGTCAGTGTGTGTGGAACCCGTGCCCCAGTGAGAGTCAGCGTGTGTGGAACCCGTACCCCAGTGAGAGTCAGTGTGTGTGGGACCCGTACCCCAGTGAGAGTCAGTGTGTGTGGGACCCGTACCCCAGTGAGAGTCAGTGAGTGTGGGACCCGTACCCCAGTGAGGGTCAGTGTGTGTGGAACCCGTACCCCAGTGAGGGTCAGTGTGTGTGGAACCCGTACCCCAGTGTGTGTGGGACCCGTACCCCAGTGAGAGTCAGTGTGTGTGGGACCCGTACCCCAGTGAGAGTCAGTGTGTGCGGAACCCGTATCCCAGTGAGAGACAGTGTGTGTGGAACCCGTACCCCAGTGAGAGTCAGTGTGTGTGGGACCCGTACCCCAGTGAGAGACAGTGTGTGTGGGACCCGTACCCCAGTGAGAGTCAGTGTGTGTGGAACCCGTACCCCAGTGAGAGTCAGTGTGTGTGGAACTGTACCCCAGTGAGAGACAGTGTGTGTGGAACCCGTACCCCAGTGAGGGTCAGTGTGTGTGGAACCCGTACCCCAGTGAGGGTCAATGTGTGTGGAACCCGTACCCCAGTGAGAGTCAGTGTGTGTGGGACCCGTACCCCAGTGAGAGTCAGTGTGTGTGGGACCCGTATCCCAGTGAGAGTCAGTGTGTGTGGGACCCGTACCCCAGTGAGAGTCAGTGTGTGTGGAACTGAACCCCAGTGAGAGTCAGTGTGTGTGGGACCCGTACCCCAGTGAGAGTCAGTGTGTGTGGGACTCGTACCCCAGTGAGAGTCAGTGTGTGTGGGACCCATACCCCAGTGAGAGTCAGTGTGTGTGGAACCCGTACCCCAGTGAGAGTCAGTGTGTGTGGGACCCGAACCCCAGTGAGAGTCAGTGTGTGTGGGACCCATACAATAGTGAGAGTCAGTGTGTGTGGGACCCATACCCCAGTGAGAGTCAGTGTATGTGGAACTGTACCCCAGTGAGAGTCACTTTGTGTGGAACCCGTACCCCAGTGAGAGTCAGTGTGTGTGTGGGACCCGTACCCCAGTGAGAGTCAGTGTATGTGGGACCCGTACCCCAGTGAGAGTCAGTGTGTGTGGGACCCGTACCCCAGTGAGAGTCAGTGTGTGTGGGACCCGTACCCCAGTGAGAGTCAGTGTGTGTGGGACCCGTACCCCAGTGAGAGTCAGTGTGTGTGGGACCCGTACCCCAGTGAGAGTCAGTGTATGTGGGACCCGTACCCCAGTGAGAGTCAGTGTGTGTGGGACCCGTACCCCAGTGAGAGTCAGTGTGTGTGGGACCCGTACCCCAGTGAGAGTCAGTGTGTGTGGAACCTGTACCCCAGTGAGAGTCAGTGTGTGTGGGACCCGTACCCCAGTGAGAGTCAGTGTGTGTGGAACTGTACCCCAGTGAGAGTCAGTGTGTGTGGAACCTGTACCCCAGTGAGAGTCAGTGTGTGTGGGACCCGTACCCCAGTGAGACTCAGTGTGTGTGGAACTGTACCCCAGTGAGAGTCAGTGTGTGTGGGACCCGTACCCCAGTGAGAGTCAGTGTGTGTGGGACCCGTACCCCAGTGAGAGTCAGCGTGTGTGGAACCCGTACCCCAGTGAGAGTCAGTGTGTGTGGGACCCGTACCCCAGTGAGAGTCAGTGTGTGTGGGACCTGTACCCCAGTGAGAGTCAGTGTGTGTGGGACCCGTACCCCAGTGAGAGTCAGTGTGTGTGGAACCCGTACCCCAGTGAGAGTGAGTGTGTGTGGGACCCGTACCCCAGTGAGAGTCAGTGTGTGTGGGACCCGTACCCGAGTGAGAGTCAGTGTGTGTGGGACCCGTACCCCAGTGAGAGTCAGTGTGTGTGGAACCCGTACCCCAGTGAGAGTCAGCGTGTGTGGAACCCGTACCCCAGTGAGAGTCAGTGTGTGTGGGACCCGTACCCCAGTGAGAGTCAGTGTGTGTGGAACCCATATCCCAGTGAGAGACAGTGTGTGTGGGACCCGTACCCCAGTGAGAGACAGTGTGTGTGGGACCCGTACCCCAGTGAGAGTCAGTGTGTGTGGGACCCGTACCCCAGTGAGAGTCAGTGTGTGTGGAACCCGTACCCAGTGAGAGTCAGTGTGTGTGGAACCCGAACCCCAGTGAGAGTCAGTGTGTGTGGGACCCGTACCCCAGTGAGAGTCAGTGTGTGTGGAACCCGTACCCCAGTGAGAGTCAGTGTGTGTGGAACCCGTACCCCAGTGAGAGTCAGTGTGTGTGGAACCCGTACCCCAGTGTGAGTCAGTGTGTGTGGAACCCCTACCGCAGTGAGAGTCTGTGTGTGTGGAACCCGTACCCCAGTGAGAGTCAGTGTGTGTGGGACCCGTACCCCAGTGAGAGTCAGTGTGTGTGGAACCCGTACCCCAGTGAGAGTCAGTGTGTGTGGAACCCGTACCCCAGTGAGAGTCAGTGTGTGTGGGACCCGTACCCCAGTGAGAGTCAGTGTGTGTGGAACCCATACCCCAGTGAGAGTCAGTGTGTGTGGAACCCATACCCCAGTGAGAGTCAGTGTGTGTGGAACTGTACCACAGTGAGAGTCAGTGTGTGTGGAACCCATACCCCAGTGAGAGTCAGTGTGTGTGGAACCCGTACCCCAGTGAGAGTCAGTGTGTGTGGAACCCGTACCCCAGTGAGAGTCAGTGTGTGTGGGACCCGTACCCCAGTGAGAGTCAGTGTGTGTGGGACCCGTACCCCAGTGAGAGTCAGTGTGTTTGGATCCCGTACCCGAGTGAGAGTCAGTGTGTGTGGGACCCGTACCCCAGTGAGAGTCAGTGTGTGTGGAACCCGTGCCCCAGTGAGAGTCAGCGTGTGTGGAACCCGTACCCCAGTGAGAGTCAGTGTGTGTGGGACCCGTACCCCAGTGAGAGTCAGTGTGTGTGGGACCCGTACCCCAGTGAGAGTCAGTGTGTGTGGGACTCGTACCCCAGTGAGGGTCAGTGTGTGTGGTACCCGTACCCCAGTGAGGGTCAGTGTGTGTGGAACCCGTACCCCAGTGTGTGTGGGACCCGTACCCCAGTGAGAGTCAGTGTGTGTGGGACCCGTACCCCAGTGAGAGTCCGTGTGTGTGGGACCCATACCCCAGCAAGAGTCAGTGTGTGTGGAACCCATACCCCAGTGAGAGTCAGTGTGTGTGGAACCCGTACCCCAGTGAGAGTCAGTGTGTGCGGAACCCGTATCCCAGTGAGAGACAGTGTGTGTGGAACCCGTACCCCAGTGAGAGTCAGTGTGTGTGGGACCCGTACCCCAGTGAGAGTCAGTGCGTGTGGGACCCGTACCCCAGTGAGAGTCAGTGTATGTGGAACCCGTACCCCAGTGAGAGTCAGTGTGTGTGGAACCCGTACCCCAGTGAGAGTCAGTGTGTGCGGAACCCGTATCCCAGTGAGAGACAGTGTGTGTGGAACCCGTACCCCAGTGAGAGTCAGTGTGTGTGGGACCCGTACCCCAGTGAGAGACAGTGTGTGTGGGACCCGTACCCCAGTGAGAGTCAGTGTGTGTGGAACCCGTACCGCAGTGAGAGTCAGTGTGTGTGGAACCCATACCCCAGTGAGAGTCAGTGTGTGTGGAACTGTACCACAGTGAGAGTCAGTGTGTGTGGAACCCATACCCCAGTGAGAGTCAGTGTGTGTGGAACCCGTACCCCAGTGAGAGTCAGTGTGTGTGGAACCCGTACCCCAGTGAGAGTCAGTGTGTGTGGGACCCGTACCCCAGTGAGAGTCAGTGTGTGTGGGACCCGTACCCCAGTGAGAGTCAGTGTGTTTGGATCCCGTACCCGAGTGAGAGTCAGTGTGTGTGGGACCCGTACCCCAGTGAGAGTCAGTGTGTGTGGAACCCGTGCCCCAGTGAGAGTCAGCGTGTGTGGAACCCGTACCCCAGTGAGAGTCAGTGTGTGTGGGACCCGTACCCCAGTGAGAGTCAGTGTGTGTGGGACCCGTACCCCAGTGAGAGTCAGTGTGTGTGGGACCCGTACCCCAGTGAGGGTCAGTGTGTGTGGTACCCGTACCCCAGTGAGGGTCAGTGTGTGTGGAACCCGTACCCCAGTGTGTGTGGGACCCGTACCCCAGTGAGAGTCAGTGTGTGTGGGACCCGTACCCCAGCAAGAGTCAGTGTGTGTGGAACCCATACCCCAGTGAGAGTCAGTGTGTGTGGAACCCGTACCCCAGTGTGAGTCAGTGTGTGCGGAACCCGTATCCCAGTGAGAGACAGTGTGTGTGGAACCCGTACCCCAGTGAGAGTCAGTGTGTGTGGGACCCGTACCCCAGTGAGAGTCAGTGCGTGTGGGACCCGTACCCCAGTGAGAGTCAGTGTATGTGGAACCCGTACCCCAGTGAGAGTCAGTGTGTGTGGAACCCGTACCCCAGTGAGAGTCAGTGTGTGCGGAACCCGTATCCCAGTGAGAGACAGTGTGTGTGGAACCCGTACCCCAGTGAGAGTCAGTGTGTGTGGGACCCGTACCCCAGTGAGAGACAGTGTGTGTGGGACCCGTACCCCAGTGAGAGTCAGTGTGTGTGGAACCCGTACCCCAGTGAGAGTCAGTGTGTGTGGAACTGTACCCCAGTGAGAGACAGTGTGTGTGGAACCCGTACCCCAGTGAGGGTCAGTGTGTGTGGAACCCGTACCCCAGTGAGGGTCAATGTGTGTGGAACCCGTACCCCAGTGAGAGTCAGTGTGTGTGGGACCCGTACCCCAGTGAGAGTCAGTGTGTGTGGGACCCGTACCCCAGTGAGAGTCAGTGTGTGTGGGACCCGTACCCCAGTGAGAGTCAGTGTGTGTGGGACTGGATCCCAGTGAGAGACAGTGTGTGTGGAACCCGTACCCCAGTGAGGGTCAGTGTGTGTGGATCCCGTACCCCAGTGAGGGTCAGTGTGTGTGGAACCCGTACCCCAGTGAGAGTCAGTGTGTGTGGAACCCGTACCCCAGTGAGAGACAGTGTGTGTGGAACTGTACCCAAGTGAGAGACAGTGTGTGTGGAACCCGTACCCCAGTGAGGGTCAGTGTGTGTGGAACCCGTACCCCAGTGAGGGTCAGTGTGTGTGGAACCCGTACCCCAGTGAGAGTCAGTGTGTGTGGGACCCATACCCCAGTGAGAGTCAGTGTGTGTGGGACCCGTACCCCAGTGAGAGTCAGTGTGTGTGGGACCCATACCCCAGTGAGAGTCAGTGTGTGTGGAACCCGTATCCCAGTGAGAGACAGTGTGTGTGGGACCCGTACCCCAGTGAGAGTCAGTGTGTGTGGGACCCGTACCCCAGTGAGAGTCAGTGTGTGTGGAACCCGTATCCCAGTGAGAGACAGTGTGTGTGGGACCCGTACCCCAGTGAGAGACAGTGTGTGTGGGACCCGTACCCCAGTGAGAGTCAGTGTGTGTGGAACCCGTACCCCAGTGAGAGTCAGTGTGTGCGGAACCCGTATCCCAGTGAGAGACAGTGTGTGTGGAACCCGTACCCCAGTGAGAGTCAGTGTGTGTGGGACCCGTACCCCAGTGAGAGACAGTGTGTGTGGGACCCGTACCCCAGTGAGAGTCAGTGTGTGTGGAACCCGTACCCCAGTGATAGTAAGTGTGTGTGGAACTGTACCCCAGTGAGAGACAGTGTGTGTGGAACCCGTACCCCAGTGAGGGTCAGTGTGTGTGGAACCCGTACCCCAGTGAGGGTCAATGTGTGTTGAACCCATACCCCAGTGAGAGTCAGTGTGTGTGGGACCCGTACCCCAGTGAGAGTCAGTGTGTGTGTGACCTGTACCCCAGTGAGAGTCAGTGTGTGTGGGACCCGTACCCCAGTGAGAGTCAGTGTGTGTGGGACTGGATCCCAGTGAGAGACAGCGTGTGTGGAACCCGTACCCCAGTGAGGGTCAGTGTGTGTGGAACCCGTACCCCAGTGAGGGTCAGTGTGTGTGGAAACCGTACCCCAGTGAGGGTCAGTGTGTGTGGAACCCGTACCCCAGTGAGAGTCAGTGTGTGTGGGACCCATACCCCAGTGAGAGTCAGTGTGTGTGGGACCCGTACCCCAGTGAGAGTCAGTGTGTGTGGGACCCATACCCCAGTGAGAGTCAGTGTGTGTGGAACCCGTATCCCAGTGAGAGACAGTGTGTGTGGGACCCGTACCCCAGTGAGAGACTGTGTGTGTGGGACCCGTACCCCAGTGAGAGTCAGTGTGTGTGGAACCCGTACCCCAGTGAGAGTCAGTGTGTGTGGAACCCGTACCCCAGTGAGAGTCAGTGTGTGTGGAACCCGTACCCCATTGAGAGTCAGTGCGTGTGGGACCCGTACCCCAGTGAGAGTCAGTGTGTGTGGAACCCGTACCCCAGTGAGAGTCAGTGTGTGTGGAACCCATACCCCAGTGAGAGTCAGTGTGTGTGGAACTGTACCCCAGTGAGAGACAGTGTTTGTGGAACCCGTACCCCAGTGAGAGTCAGTGTGTGTGGAACCCATACCCCAGTGAGAGTCAGTGTGTGTGGAACCCGTACCCCAGTGAGAGTCAGTGTGTGTGGAACCCGTACCCTCGTGAGAGTCAGTGTGTGTGGGACCCGTATCCCAGTGAGAGTCAGTGTGTGTGGGACCCATATCCCAGTGAGAGTTAGTGTGTGTGGAACCCGTACCCCAGTGAGAGTCACTGTGTGTGGAACCCATACCCCAGTGAGAGTCAGTGTGAGTGGAACCCGTACCCCAGTGAGAGTCAGTGTGTGTGGGACTCATACCCCAGTGAGAGTCAGTGTGTGTGGAACCCGTACCCCAGTGAGAGTCAGTGTGTGTGGGACTCATACCCCAGTGAGAGTCAGTGTGTGTGGAACCCGTACCCCAGTGAGAGTCAGTGTGTGTGGAACCCGTACCCCAGTGAGAGTCAGTGTGTGTGGGACCTGTACCCCAGTGAGAGTCAGTGTGTGTGGGACCCATACCCCAGTGAGAGTCAGTGTGTGTGGGACCCGTACCCCAGTGAGAGTCAGTGTGTGTGGAACCCGTACCCCAGTGAGAGTCAGTGTGTGTCGAACCCGTACCCCAGTGAGAGTCAGTGTGTGTGGAACCCGTACCCGAGTGAGAGTCAGTGTGTGTGAAACCCGTATCCCAGTGAGAGTCAGTGTGTGTGAAACCCGTACCCCAGTGAGACTCAGTGTGTGTGAAACCCGTACCCCAGTGAGAGACAGTGTGTGTGGAACCAGTACCCCAGTGAGAGTCAGTGTGTGTGGAACCCGTACCCCAGTGAGAGTCAGTGTGCGTGGAACTGTATCCCAGTGAGAGTCAGTGTGTGTGGAACCCGTATCCCAGTGAGAGTCAGTGTGTGTGGAACCCGTACCCCAGTGAGAGTCAGTGTGTGTGGAACCCGTACCCCAGTGAGAGTCAGTGTGTGTGTGGAACTGTATCCCAGTGAGAGTCAGTGTGTGTGGAACCCGTACCCCAGTGAGAGTCAGTGTGTGTGGAACCCGTACCCCAGTGAGAGTCACTGTGTGTGTGGAACTGTATCCCAGTGAGAGTCAGTGTGTGTGGGACCCGTACCCCAGTGAGAGTCAGTGTGTATGGGACCCGTACCCCAGTGAGAGTCAGTGTGTGTGGGACCCGTACCCCAGTGAGAGTCAGTGTGTGTGGGACCCGTACCCCAGTGAGAGTCAGTGTGTGTGGGACCCGTACCTCAGTGAGAGTCAGTGTGTGTGGAACCCGTACCCCAGTGAGAGCCAGTGTGTGTGGGACCCGTACCCCAGTGAGAGTCAGTGTGTGTGGAACCCGTAACCCAGTGAGAGTCAGTGTGTGTGGGACCCGTACCCCAGTGAGAGTCAGTGTGTGTGGGACCCGTATCCCAGTGAGAGTCAGTGTGTGTGGGACCCGTACCCCAGTGAGAGTCAGTGTGTGTGGAACTGAACCCCAGTGAGAGTCAGTGTGTGTGGGACCCGTACCCCAGTGAGAGTCAGTGTGTGTGGGACTCGTACCCCAGTGAGAGTCAGTGTGTGTGGGACCCATACCCCAGTGAGAGTCAGTGTGTGTGGAAGCCGTACCCCAGTGAGAGTCAGTGTGTGTGGGACCCGTACCCCAGTGAGAGTCAGTGTGTGTGGGACCCGTACCCCAGTGAGAGTCAGTGTGTGTGGGACCCGTACCCCAGTGAGAGTCAGTGTGTGTGGAACCCGTACCCCAGTGAGAGTCAGCGTGTGTGGAACCCGTACCCCAGTGAGAGTCAGTGTGTGTGGGACCCGTACCCCAGTGAGAGTCAGTGTGTGTGGGACCCGTACCCCAGTGAGAGTCAATGTGTGTGGGACCCGTACCCCAGTGAGAGTCAGTGTGTGTGGAACCCGTACCCCAGTGAGAGTCAGTGTGTGTGGGACCCGTACCCCAGTGAGAGTCAGTGTGTGTGGGACCCGTACCCCAGTGAGAGTCAGTGTGTGTGGGACCCGTACCCCAGTGAGAGTCAGTGTGTGTGGGACCCGTACCCCAGTGAGAGTCAGTGTGTGTGGGACCCGTACCCCAGTGAGAGTCAGTGTGTGTGGAACCCGTACCCAGTGAGAGTCAGTGTGTGTGGAACCCGAACCCCAGTGAGAGTCAGTGTGTGTGGGACCCGTACCCCAGTGAGAGTCAGTGTGTGTGGAACCCGTACCCCAGTGAGAGTCAGTGTGTGTGGAACCCGTACCCCAGTGAGAGTCAGTGTGTGTGGAACCCGTACCCCAGTGTGAGTCAGTGTGTGTGGAACCCGTACCGCAGTGAGAGTCAGTGTGTGTGGAACCCGTACCCCAGTGAGAGTCAGTGTGTGTGGGACCCGTACCCCAGTGAGAGTCAGTGTGTGTGGAACCCGTACCCCAGTGAGAGTCAGTGTCTGTGGAACCCGTACCCCGGTGAGAGTCAGTGTGTGTGGGACCCGTACCCCAGTGAGAGTCAGTGTGTGTGGAACCCGTACCCCAGTGAGAGTCAGTGTGTGTGGAACCCGTACCCCAGTGAGAGTCAGTGTGTGTGGAACCCGTACCCCAGTGTGAGTCAGTGTGTGTGGAACCCGTACCGCAGTGAGAGTCAGTGTGTGTGGAACCCGTACCCCAGTGAGAGTCAGTGTGTGTGGGACCCGTACCCCAGTGAGAGTCAGTGTGTGTGGAACCCGTACCCCAGTGAGAGTCAGTGTGTGTGGAACCCGTACCCCGGTGAGAGTCAGTGTGTGTGGGACCCGTACCCCAGTGAGAGTCAGTGTGTGTGGAACCCGTACCCCAGTGAGAGTCAGTGTGTGTGGAACCCGTACCCCAGTGAGAGTCAGTGTGTGTGGAACCCGTACCCCAGTGAGAGTCAGTGTGTGTGGAACCCGTACCCCAGTGAGAGTCAGTGTGTGTGGGACCCGTACCCCAGTGAGAGTCAGTGTGTGTGGGACCCGTACCCCAGTGAGAGTCAGTGTGTTTGGATCCCTTACCCGAGTGAGAGTCAGTGTGTGTGGGACCCGTACCCCAGTGAGAGTCAGTGTGTGTGGAACCCGTGCCCCAGTGAGAGTCAGCGTGTGTGGAACCCGTACCCCAGTGAGAGTCAGTGTGTGTGGGACCCGTACCCCAGTGAGAGTCAGTGTGTGTGGGACCCGTACCCCAGTGAGAGTCAGTGAGTGTGGGACCCGTACCCCAGTGAGGGTCAGTGTGTGTGGAACCCGTACCCCAGTGAGGGTCAGTGTGTGTGGAACCCGTACCCCAGTGTGTGTGGGACCCGTACCCCAGTGAGAGTCAGTGTGTGTGGGACCCGTACCCCAGTGAGAGTCAGTGTGTGCGGAACCCGTATCCCAGTGAGAGACAGTGTGTGTGGAACCCGTACCCCAGTGAGAGTCAGTGTGTGTGGGACCCGTACCCCAGTGAGAGACAGTGTGTGTGGGACCCGTACCCCAGTGAGAGTCAGTGTGTGTGGAACCCGTACCCCAGTGAGAGTCAGTGTGTGTGGAACTGTACCCCAGTGAGAGACAGTGTGTGTGGAACCCGTACCCCAGTGAGGGTCAGTGTGTGTGGAACCCGTACCCCAGTGAGGGTCAATGTGTGTGGAACCCGTACCCCAGTGAGAGTCAGTGTGTGTGGGACCCGTACCCCAGTGAGAGTCAGTGTGTGTGGGACCCGTATCCCAGTGAGAGTCAGTGTGTGTGGGACCCGTACCCCAGTGAGAGTCAGTGTGTGTGGAACTGAACCCCAGTGAGAGTCAGTGTGTGTGGGACCCGTACCCCAGTGAGAGTCAGTGTGTGTGGGACTCGTACCCCAGTGAGAGTCAGTGTGTGTGGGACCCATACCCCAGTGAGAGTCAGTGTGTGTGGAACCCGTACCCCAGTGAGAGTCAGTGTGTGTGGGACCCGAACCCCAGTGAGAGTCAGTGTGTGTGGGACCCATACAATAGTGAGAGTCAGTGTGTGTGGGACCCATACCCCAGTGAGAGTCAGTGTATGTGGAACTGTACCCCAGTGAGAGTCACTGTGTGTGGAACCCGTACCCCAGTGAGAGTCAGTGTGTGTGTGGGACCCGTACCCCAGTGAGAGTCAGTGTATGTGGGACCCGTACCCCAGTGAGAGTCAGTGTGTGTGGGACCCGTACCCCAGTGAGAGTCAGTGTGTGTGGGACCCGTACCCCAGTGAGAGTCAGTGTGTGTGGGACCCGTACCCCAGTGAGAGTCAGTGTGTGTGGGACCCGTACCCCAGTGAGAGTCAGTGTATGTGGGACCCGTACCCCAGTGAGAGTCAGTGTGTGTGGGACCCGTACCCCAGTGAGAGTCAGTGTGTGTGGGACCCGTACCCCAGTGAGAGTCAGTGTGTGTGGAACCTGTACCCCAGTGAGAGTCAGTGTGTGTGGGACCCGTACCCCAGTGAGAGTCAGTGTGTGTGGAACTGTACCCCAGTGAGAGTCAGTGTGTGTGGAACCTGTACCCCAGTGAGAGTCAGTGTGTGTGGGACCCGTACCCCAGTGAGACTCAGTGTGTGTGGAACTGTACCCCAGTGAGAGTCAGTGTGTGTGGGACCCGTACCCCAGTGAGAGTCAGTGTGTGTGGGACCCGTACCCCAGTGAGAGTCAGCGTGTGTGGAACCCGTACCCCAGTGAGAGTCAGTGTGTGTGGGACCCGTACCCCAGTGAGAGTCAGTGTGTGTGGGACCTGTACCCCAGTGAGAGTCAGTGTGTGTGGGACCCGTACCCCAGTGAGAGTCAGTGTGTGTGGAACCCGTACCCCAGTGAGAGTGAGTGTGTGTGGGACCCGTACCCCAGTGAGAGTCAGTGTGTGTGGGACCCGTACCCGAGTGAGAGTCAGTGTGTGTGGGACCCGTACCCCAGTGAGAGTCAGTGTGTGTGGAACCCGTACCCCAGTGAGAGTCAGCGTGTGTGGAACCCGTACCCCAGTGAGAGTCAGTGTGTGTGGGACCCGTACCCCAGTGAGAGTCAGTGTGTGTGGAACCCATATCCCAGTGAGAGACAGTGTGTGTGGGACCCGTACCCCAGTGAGAGACAGTGTGTGTGGGACCCGTACCCCAGTGAGAGTCAGTGTGTGTGGGACCCGTACCCCAGTGAGAGTCAGTGTGTGTGGAACCCGTACCCAGTGAGAGTCAGTGTGTGTGGAACCCGAACCCCAGTGAGAGTCAGTGTGTGTGGGACCCGTACCCCAGTGAGAGTCAGTGTGTGTGGAACCCGTACCCCAGTGAGAGTCAGTGTGTGTGGAACCCGTACCCCAGTGAGAGTCAGTGTGTGTGGAACCCGTACCCCAGTGTGAGTCAGTGTGTGTGGAACCCCTACCGCAGTGAGAGTCTGTGTGTGTGGAACCCGTACCCCAGTGAGAGTCAGTGTGTGTGGGACCCGTACCCCAGTGAGAGTCAGTGTGTGTGGAACCCGTACCCCAGTGAGAGTCAGTGTGTGTGGAACCCGTACCCCAGTGAGAGTCAGTGTGTGTGGGACCCGTACCCCAGTGAGAGTCAGTGTGTGTGGAACCCATACCCCAGTGAGAGTCAGTGTGTGTGGAACCCATACCCCAGTGAGAGTCAGTGTGTGTGGAACTGTACCACAGTGAGAGTCAGTGTGTGTGGAACCCATACCCCAGTGAGAGTCAGTGTGTGTGGAACCCGTACCCCAGTGAGAGTCAGTGTGTGTGGAACCCGTACCCCAGTGAGAGTCAGTGTGTGTGGGACCCGTACCCCAGTGAGAGTCAGTGTGTGTGGGACCCGTACCCCAGTGAGAGTCAGTGTGTTTGGATCCCGTACCCGAGTGAGAGTCAGTGTGTGTGGGACCCGTACCCCAGTGAGAGTCAGTGTGTGTGGAACCCGTGCCCCAGTGAGAGTCAGCGTGTGTGGAACCCGTACCCCAGTGAGAGTCAGTGTGTGTGGGACCCGTACCCCAGTGAGAGTCAGTGTGTGTGGGACCCGTACCCCAGTGAGAGTCAGTGTGTGTGGGACTCGTACCCCAGTGAGGGTCAGTGTGTGTGGTACCCGTACCCCAGTGAGGGTCAGTGTGTGTGGAACCCGTACCCCAGTGTGTGTGGGACCCGTACCCCAGTGAGAGTCAGTGTGTGTGGGACCCGTACCCCAGTGAGAGTCCGTGTGTGTGGGACCCATACCCCAGCAAGAGTCAGTGTGTGTGGAACCCATACCCCAGTGAGAGTCAGTGTGTGTGGAACCCGTACCCCAGTGAGAGTCAGTGTGTGCGGAACCCGTATCCCAGTGAGAGACAGTGTGTGTGGAACCCGTACCCCAGTGAGAGTCAGTGTGTGTGGGACCCGTACCCCAGTGAGAGTCAGTGCGTGTGGGACCCGTACCCCAGTGAGAGTCAGTGTATGTGGAACCCGTACCCCAGTGAGAGTCAGTGTGTGTGGAACCCGTACCCCAGTGAGAGTCAGTGTGTGCGGAACCCGTATCCCAGTGAGAGACAGTGTGTGTGGAACCCGTACCCCAGTGAGAGTCAGTGTGTGTGGGACCCGTACCCCAGTGAGAGACAGTGTGTGTGGGACCCGTACCCCAGTGAGAGTCAGTGTGTGTGGAACCCGTACCGCAGTGAGAGTCAGTGTGTGTGGAACCCATACCCCAGTGAGAGTCAGTGTGTGTGGAACTGTACCACAGTGAGAGTCAGTGTGTGTGGAACCCATACCCCAGTGAGAGTCAGTGTGTGTGGAACCCGTACCCCAGTGAGTGTCAGTGTGTGTGGAACCCGTACCCCAGTGAGAGTCAGTGTGTGTGGGACCCGTACCCCAGTGAGAGTCAGTGTGTGTGGGACCCGTACCCCAGTGAGAGTCAGTGTGTTTGGATCCCGTACCCGAGTGAGAGTCAGTGTGTGTGGGACCCGTACCCCAGTGAGAGTCAGTGTGTGTGGAACCCGTGCCCCAGTGAGAGTCAGCGTGTGTGGAACCCGTACCCCAGTGAGAGTCAGTGTGTGTGGGACCCGTACCCCAGTGAGAGTCAGTGTGTGTGGGACCCGTACCCCAGTGAGAGTCAGTGTGTGTGGGACCCGTACCCCAGTGAGGGTCAGTGTGTGTGGTACCCGTACCCCAGTGAGGGTCAGTGTGTGTGGAACCCGTACCCCAGTGTGTGTGGGACCCGTACCCCAGTGAGAGTCAGTGTGTGTGGGACCCGTACCCCAGCAAGAGTCAGTGTGTGTGGAACCCATACCCCAGTGAGAGTCAGTGTGTGTGGAACCCGTACCCCAGTGTGAGTCAGTGTGTGCGGAACCCGTATCCCAGTGAGAGACAGTGTGTGTGGAACCCGTACCCCAGTGAGAGTCAGTGTGTGTGGGACCCGTACCCCAGTGAGAGTCAGTGCGTGTGGGACCCGTACCCCAGTGAGAGTCAGTGTATGTGGAACCCGTACCCCAGTGAGAGTCAGTGTGTGTGGAACCCGTACCCCAGTGAGAGTCAGTGTGTGCGGAACCCGTATCCCAGTGAGAGACAGTGTGTGTGGAACCCGTACCCCAGTGAGAGTCAGTGTGTGTGGGACCCGTACCCCAGTGAGAGACAGTGTGTGTGGGACCCGTACCCCAGTGAGAGTCAGTGTGTGTGGAACCCGTACCCCAGTGAGAGTCAGTGTGTGTGGAACTGTACCCCAGTGAGAGACAGTGTGTGTGGAACCCGTACCCCAGTGAGGGTCAGTGTGTGTGGAACCCGTACCCCAGTGAGGGTCAATGTGTGTGGAACCCGTACCCCAGTGAGAGTCAGTGTGTGTGGGACCCGTACCCCAGTGAGAGTCAGTGTGTGTGGGACCCGTACCCCAGTGAGAGTCAGTGTGTGTGGGACCCGTACCCCAGTGAGAGTCAGTGTGTGTGGGACTGGATCCCAGTGAGAGACAGTGTGTGTGGAACCCGTACCCCAGTGAGGGTCAGTGTGTGTGGATCCCGTACCCCAGTGAGGGTCAGTGTGTGTGGAACCCGTACCCCAGTGAGAGTCAGTGTGTGTGGAACCCGTACCCCAGTGAGAGACAGTGTGTGTGGAACTGTACCCAAGTGAGAGACAGTGTGTGTGGAACCCGTACCCCAGTGAGGGTCAGTGTGTGTGGAACCCGTACCCCAGTGAGGGTCAGTGTGTGTGGAACCCGTACCCCAGTGAGAGTCAGTGTGTGTGGGACCCATACCCCAGTGAGAGTCAGTGTGTGTGGGACCCGTACCCCAGTGAGAGTCAGTGTGTGTGGGACCCATACCCCAGTGAGAGTCAGTGTGTGTGGAACCCGTATCCCAGTGAGAGACAGTGTGTGTGGGACCCGTACCCCAGTGAGAGTCAGTGTGTGTGGGACCCGTACCCCAGTGAGAGTCAGTGTGTGTGGAACCCGTATCCCAGTGAGAGACAGTGTGTGTGGGACCCGTACCCCAGTGAGAGACAGTGTGTGTGGGACCCGTACCCCAGTGAGAGTCAGTGTGTGTGGAACCCGTACCCCAGTGAGAGTCAGTGTGTGCGGAACCCGTATCCCAGTGAGAGACAGTGTGTGTGGAACCCGTACCCCAGTGAGAGTCAGTGTGTGTGGGACCCGTACCCCAGTGAGAGACAGTGTGTGTGGGACCCGTACCCCAGTGAGAGTCAGTGTGTGTGGAACCCGTACCCCAGTGATAGTAAGTGTGTGTGGAACTGTACCCCAGTGAGAGACAGTGTGTGTGGAACCCGTACCCCAGTGAGGGTCAGTGTGTGTGGAACCCGTACCCCAGTGAGGGTCAATGTGTGTTGAACCCATACCCCAGTGAGAGTCAGTGTGTGTGGGACCCGTACCCCAGTGAGAGTCAGTGTGTGTGTGACCTGTACCCCAGTGAGAGTCAGTGTGTGTGGGACCCGTACCCCAGTGAGAGTCAGTGTGTGTGGGACTGGATCCCAGTGAGAGACAGCGTGTGTGGAACCCGTACCCCAGTGAGGGTCAGTGTGTGTGGAACCCGTACCCCAGTGAGGGTCAGTGTGTGTGGAAACCGTACCCCAGTGAGGGTCAGTGTGTGTGGAACCCGTACCCCAGTGAGAGTCAGTGTGTGTGGGACCCATACCCCAGTGAGAGTCAGTGTGTGTGGGACCCGTACCCCAGTGAGAGTCAGTGTGTGTGGGACCCATACCCCAGTGAGAGTCAGTGTGTGTGGAACCCGTATCCCAGTGAGAGACAGTGTGTGTGGGACCCGTACCCCAGTGAGAGACTGTGTGTGTGGGACCCGTACCCCAGTGAGAGTCAGTGTGTGTGGAACCCGTACCCCAGTGAGAGTCAGTGTGTGTGGAACCCGTACCCCAGTGAGAGTCAGTGTGTGTGGAACCCGTACCCCATTGAGAGTCAGTGCGTGTGGGACCCGTACCCCAGTGAGAGTCAGTGTGTGTGGAACCCGTACCCCAGTGAGAGTCAGTGTGTGTGGAACCCATACCCCAGTGAGAGTCAGTGTGTGTGGAACTGTACCCCAGTGAGAGACAGTGTTTGTGGAACCCGTACCCCAGTGAGAGTCAGTGTGTGTGGAACCCATACCCCAGTGAGAGTCAGTGTGTGTGGAACCCGTACCCCAGTGAGAGTCAGTGTGTGTGGAACCCGTACCCCAGTGAGAGTCAGTGTGTGTGGAACCCGTACCCCAGTGAGAGTCAGTGTGTGCGGAACCCGTACCCCAGTGAGAGACAGTGTGTGTGGGAGCCGTACCCCAGTGAGAGTCAGTGTGTGTGGGACCCGTACCCCAGTGAGAGTCAGTGTGTGTGGGACCCATACCCCAGCAAGAGTCAGTGTGTGTGGAACCCATACCCCAGTGAGAGTCAGTGTGTGTGGAACCCGTACCCCAGTGAGAGTCAGTGTGTGCGGAACCCGTATCCCAGTGAGAGACAGTGTGTGTGGAACCCGTACCCCAGTGAGAGTCAGTGTGTGTGGGACCCGTACCCCAGTGAGAGTCAGTGTGTGTGGGACCCGTACCCCAGTGAGAGTCAGTGTGTGTGGAACCCGTACCCCAGTGAGAGTCAGTGTGTGTGGAACCCGTACCCCAGTGAGAGTCAGTGTGTGCGGAACCCGTATCCCAGTGAGAGACAGTGTGTGTGGAACCCGTACCCCAGTGAGAGTCAGTGTGTGTGGTACCGGAACCCCAGTGAGAGACAGTGTGTGTGGGACCCGTACCCCAGTGAGAGTCAGTGTGTGTGGAACCCGTACCCCAGTGAGAGTCAGTGTGTGTGGAACTGTACCCCAGTGAGAGACAGTGTGTGTGGACCCGTACCCCAGTGAGGGTCAGTGTGTGTGGAACCCGTGCCCCAGTGAGGGTCAATGTGTGTGGAACCCGTACCCCAGTGAGAGTCAGTGTGTGTGGGACCCGTACCCCAGTGAGAGTCAGTGTGTGTGGGACCCGTACCCCAGTGAGAGTCAGTGTGTGTGGGACCCGTACCCCAGTGAGAGTCAGTGTGTGTGGGACTGAATCCCAGTGAGAGACAGTGTGTGTGGAACCCGTACCCCAGTGAGGGTCAGTGTGTGTGGAACCCGTACCCCAGTGAGGGTCAGTGTGTGTGGAACCCGTACCCCAGTGAGAGTCAGTGTGTGTGGAACCCGTACCCCAGTGAGGGTCAGTGTGTGTGGAACCCGTACCCCAGTGAGGGTCAGTGTGTGTGGAACCCGTACCCCAGTGAGAGTCAGTGTGTGTGGAACCCATACCCCAGTGAGAGTCAGTGTGTGTGGAACCCGTACCCCAGTGAGAGTCAGTGTGTGTGGAACCCGTACCCCAGTGAGAGTCAGTGTGTGTGGGACCCGTACCCCAGTGAGAGTCAGTGTGTGTGGGACCCGTACCCCAGTGAGAGTCAGTGTGTTTGGATCCCGTACCCGAGTGAGAGTCAGTGTGTGTGGGACCCGTACCCCAGTGAGAGTCAGTGTGTGTGGAACCCGTGCCCCAGTGAGAGTCAGCGTGTGTGGAACCCGTACCCCAGTGAGAGTCAGTGTGTGTGGGACCCGTACCCCAGTGAGAGTCAGTGTGTGTGGGACCCGTACCCCAGTGAGAGTCAGTGTGTGTGGGACCCGTACCCCAGTGAGGGTCAGTGTGTGTGGAACCCGTACCCCAGTGAGGGTCAGTGTGTGTGGAACCCGTACCCCAGTGTGTGTGGGACCCGTACCCCAGTGAGAGTCAGTGTGTGTGGGACCCGTACCCCAGTGAGAGTCCGTGTGTGTGGGACCCATACCCCAGCAAGAGTCAGTGTGTGTGGAACCCATACCCCAGTGAGAGTCCGTGTGTGTGGAACCCGTACCCCAGTGAGAGTCAGTGTGTGCGGAACCCGTATCCCAGTGAGAGACAGTGTGTGTGGAACCCGTACCCCAGTGAGAGTCAGTGTGTGTGGGACCCGTACCCCAGTGAGAGTCAGTGCGTGTGGGACCCGTACCCCAGTGAGAGTCAGTGTGTGTGGAACCCGTACCCCAGTGAGAGTCAGTGTGTGTGGAACCCGTACCCCAGTGAGAGTCAGTGTGTGCGGAACCCGTATCCCAGTGAGAGACAGTGTGTGTGGAACCCGTACCCCAGTGAGAGTCAGTGTGTGTGGGACCCGTACCCCAGTGAGAGACAGTGTGTGTGGGACCCGTACCCCAGTGAGAGTCAGTGTGTGTGGAACCCGTACCCCAGTGAGAGTCAGTGTGTGTGGAACTGTACCCCAGTGAGAGACAGTGTGTGTGGAACCCGTACCCCAGTGAGGGTCAGTGTGTGTGGAACCCGTACCCCAGTGAGGGTCAATGTGTGTGGAACCCGTACCCCAGTGAGAGTCAGTGTGTGTGGGACCCGTACCCCAGTGAGAGTCAGTGTGTGTGGGACCCGTACCCCAGTGAGAGTCAGTGTGTGTGGGACCCGTACCCCAGTGAGAGTCAGTGTGTGTGGGACTGGATCCCAGTGAGAGACAGTGTGTGTGGAACCCGTACCCCAGTGAGGGTCAGTGTGTGTGGATCCCGTACCCCAGTGAGGGTCAGTGTGTGTGGAACCCGTACCCCAGTGAGAGTCAGTGTGTGTGGAACCCGTACCCCAGTGAGAGACAGTGTGTGTGGAACTGTACCCCAGTGAGAGACAGTGTGTGTGGAACCCGTACCCCAGTGAGGGTCAGTGTGTGTGGAACCCGTATCCCAGTGAGAGACAGTGTGTGTGGAACCCGTACCCCAGTGAGAGTCAGTGTGTGTGGGACCCGTACCCCAGTGAGAGACAGTGTGTGTGGGACCCGTACCCCAGTGAGAGTCAGTGTGTGTGGAACCCGTACCCCAGTGATAGTAAGTGTGTGTGGAACTGTACCCCAGTGAGAGACAGTGTGTGTGGAACCCGTACCCCAGTGAGGGTCAGTGTGTGTGGAACCCGTACCCCAGTGAGGGTCAATGTGTGTTGAACCCATACCCCAGTGAGAGTCAGTGTGTGTGGGACCCGTACCCCAGTGAGAGTCAGTGTGTGTGTGACCCGTACCCCAGTGAGAGTCAGTGAGTGTGGGACCCGTACCCCAGTGAGAGTCAGTGTGTGTGGGACTGGATCCCAGTGAGAGACAGTGTGTGTGGAACCCGTACCCCAGTGAGGGTCAGTGTGTGTGGAACCCGTACCCCAGTGAGGGTCAGTGTGTGTGGAACCCGTACCCCAGTGAGGGTCAGTGTGTGTGGAACCCGTACCCCAGTGAGAGTCAGTGTGTGTGGAACCCATACCCCAGTGAGAGTCAGTGTGTGTGGAACCCGTACCCCAGTGAGAGTCAGTGTGTGTGGAACCCGTACCCCAGTGAGAGTCAGTGTGTGTGGGACCCGTACCCCAGTGAGAGTCAGTGTGTGTGGGACCCGTACCCCAGTGAGAGTCAGTGTGTTTGGATCCCGTACCTGAGTGAGAGTCAGTGTGTGTGGGACCCGTACCCCAGTGAGAGTCAGTGTGTGTGGAACCCGTGCCCCAGTGAGAGTCAGCGTGTGTGGAACCCGTACCCCAGTGAGAGTCAGTGTGTGTGGGACCCGTACCCCAGTGAGAGTCAGTGTGTGTGGGACCCGTACCCCAGTGAGAGTCAGTGTGTGTGGGACCCGTACCCCAGTGAGGGTCAGTGTGTGTGGAACCCGTACCCCAGTGAGGGTCAGTGTGTGTGGAACCCGTACCCCAGTGTGTGTGGGACCCGTACCCCAGTGAGAGTCAGTGTGTGTGGGACCCGTACCCCAGTGAGAGTCCGTGTGTGTGGGACCCATACCCCAGCAAGAGTCAGTGTGTGTGGAACCCATACCCCAGTGAGAGTCCGTGTGTGTGGAACCCGTACCCCAGTGAGAGTCAGTGTGTGCGGAACCCGTATCCCAGTGAGAGACAGTGTGTGTGGAACCCGTACCCCAGTGAGAGTCAGTGTGTGTGGGACCCGTACCCCAGTGAGAGTCAGTGCGTGTGGGACCCGTACCCCAGTGAGAGTCAGTGTGTGTGGAACCCGTACCCCAGTGAGAGTCAGTGTGTGTGGAACCCGTACCCCAGTGAGAGTCAGTGTGTGCGGAACCCGTATCCCAGTGAGAGACAGTGTGTGTGGAACCCGTACCCCAGTGAGAGTCAGTGTGTGTGGGACCCGTACCCCAGTGAGAGACAGTGTGTGTGGGACCCGTACCCCAGTGAGAGTCAGTGTGTGTGGAACCCGTACCCCAGTGAGAGTCAGTGTGTGTGGAACTGTACCCCAGTGAGAGACAGTGTGTGTGGAACCCGTACCCCAGTGAGGGTCAGTGTGTGTGGAACCCGTACCCCAGTGAGGGTCAATGTGTGTGGAACCCGTACCCCAGTGAGAGTCAGTGTGTGTGGGACCCGTACCCCAGTGAGAGTCAGTGTGTGTGGGACCCGTACCCCAGTGAGAGTCAGTGTGTGTGGGACCCGTACCCCAGTGAGAGTCAGTGTGTGTGGGACTGGATCCCAGTGAGAGACAGTGTGTGTGGAACCCGTACCCCAGTGAGGGTCAGTGTGTGTGGATCCCGTACCCCAGTGAGGGTCAGTGTGTGTGGAACCCGTACCCCAGTGAGAGTCAGTGTGTGTGGAACCCGTACCCCAGTGAGAGACAGTGTGTGTGGAACTGTACCCCAGTGAGAGACAGTGTGTGTGGAACCCGTACCCCAGTGAGGGTCAGTGTGTGTGGAACCCGTACCCCAGTGAGGGTCAGTGTGTGTGGAACCCGTACCCCAGCGAGAGTCAGTGTGTGTGGGACCCATACCCCAGTGAGAGTCAGTGTGTGTGGGACCCGTACCCCAGTGAGAGTCAGTGTGTGTGGGACCCATACCCCAGTGAGAGTCAGTGTGTGTGGGACCCGTACCCCAGTGAGAGTCAGTGTGTGTGGGACTGGATCCCAGTGAGAGACAGTGTGTGTGGAACCCGTACCCCAGTGAGGGTCAGTGTGTGTGGATCCCGTACCCCAGTGAGGGTCAGTGTGTGTGGAACCCGTACCCCAGTGAGAGTCAGTGTGTGTGGAACCCGTACCCCAGTGAGAGACAGTGTGTGTGGAACTGTACCCCAGTGAGAGACAGTGTGTGTGGAACCCGTACCCCAGTGAGGGTCAGTGTGTGTGGAACCCGTACCCCAGTGAGGGTCAGTGTGTGTGGAACCCGTACCCCAGCGAGAGTCAGTGTGTGTGGGACCCATACCCCAGTGAGAGTCAGTGTGTGTGGGACCCGAACCCCAGTGAGAGTCAGTGTGTGTGGGACCCATACCCCAGTGAGAGTCAGTGTGTGTGGAACCCGTATCCCAGTGAGAGACAGTGTGTGTGGGACCCGTACCCCAGTGAGAGTCAGTGTGTGTGGGACCCGTACCCCAGTGAGAGTCAGTGTGTGTGGAACCCGTATCCCAGTGAGAGACAGTGTGTGTGGGACCCGTACCCCAGTGAGAGACAGTGTGTGTGGGACCCGTACCCCAGTGAGAGTCAGTGTGTGTGGAACCCGTACCCCAGTGAGAGTCAGTGTGTGCGGAACCCGTATCCCAGTGAGAGACAGTGTGTGTGGAACCCGTACCCCAGTGAGAGTCAGTGTGTGTGGGACCCGTACCCCAGTGAGAGACAGTGTGTGTGGGACCCGTACCCCAGTGAGAGTCAGTGTGTGTGGAACCCGTACCCCAGTGAGAGTCAGTGTGTGTGGAACTGTACCCCAGTGAGAGACAGTGTGTGTGGAACCCGTACCCCAGTGAGGGTCAGTGTGTGTGGAACCCGTACCCCAGTGAGGGTCAATGTGTGTTGAACCAGTACCCCAGTGAGAGTCAGTGTGTGTGGGACCCGTACCCCAGTGAGAGTCAGTGTGTGTGTGACCCGTACCCCAGTGAGAGTCAGTGTGTGTGGGACCCGTACCCCAGTGAGAGTCAGTGTGTGTGGGACTGGATCCCAGTGAGAGACAGTGTGTGTGGAACCCGTACCCCAGTGAGGGTCAGTGTGTGTGGAACCCGTACCCCAGTGAGGGTCAGTGTGTGTGGAAACCGTACCCCAGTGAGGGTCAGTGTGTGTGGAACCCGTACCCCAGTGAGAGTCAGTGTGTGTGGGACCCATACCCCAGTGAGAGTCAGTGTGTGTGGGACCCGTACCCCAGTGAGAGTCAGTGTGTGTGGGACCCATACCCCAGTGAGAGTCAGTGTGTGTGGAACCCGTATCCCAGTGAGAGACAGTGTGTGTGGGACCCGTACCCCAGTGAGAGACAGTGTGTGTGGGACCCGTACCCCAGTGAGAGTCAGTGTGTGTGGAACCCGTACCCCAGTGAGAGTCAGTGTGTGTGGAACCCGTACCCCAGTGAGAGTCAGTGTGTGTGGAACCGGTACCCCATTGAGAGTCAGTGCGTGTGGGACCCGTACCCCAGTGAGAGTCAGTGTTGTTGGAACCCGTACCCCAGTGAGAGTCAGTGTGTGTGGAACCCATACCCCAGTGAGAGTCAGTGTGTGTGGAACTGTACCCCAGTGAGAGACAGTGTTTGTGGAACCCGTACCCCAGTGAGAGTCAGTGTGTGTGGAACCCATACCCCAGTGAGAGTCAGTGTGTGTGGAACCCATACCCCAGTGAGAGTCAGTGTGTGTGGAACCCGTACCCCAGTGAGAGTCAGTGTGTGTGGAACACGTACCCCAGTGAGAGTCAGTGTGTGTGGAACCCGTCCCCAGTGAGAGTCAGTGTGTGCGGAACCCGTACCCCAGTGAGAGACAGTGTGTGTGGGAGCCGTACCCCAGTGAGAGTCAGTGTGTGTGGGACCCGTACCCCAGTGAGAGTCAGTGTGTGTGGGACCCGTACCCCAGTGAGAGTCAGTGTGTGTGGAACCCGTATCCCAGTGAGAGACAGTGTGTGTGGGACCCGTACCCCAGTGAGAGACAGTGTGTGTGGGACCCGTACCCCAGTGAGAGTCAGTGTGTGTGGAACCCGTACCCCAGTGAGAGTCAGTGTGTGCGGAACCCGTATCCCAGTGAGAGACAGTGTGTGTGGAACCCGTACCCCAGTGAGAGTCAGTGTGTGTGGGACCCGTACCCCAGTGAGAGTCAGTGTGTGTGGGACCCGTACCCCAGTGAGAGTCAGTGTGTGTGGAACCCGTACCCCAGTGAGAGTCAGTGTGTGTGGAACCCGTACCCCAGTGAGAGTCAGTGTGTGCGGAACCCGTATCCCAGTGAGAGACAGTGTGTGTGGAACCCGTACCCCAGTGAGAGTCAGTGTGTGTGGGACCCGTACCCCAGTGAGAGACAGTGTGTGTGGGACCCGTACCCCAGTGACAGTCAGTGTGTGTGGAACCCGTACCCCAGTGAGGGTCAGTGTGTGTGGAACCCGTACCCCAGTGAGGGTCAATGTGTGTTGAACCCGTACCCCGGTGAGAGTCAGTGTGTGTGGGACCCGTACCCCAGTGAGAGTCAGTGTGTGTGTGACCCGTACCCCAGTGAGAGTCAGTGTGTGTGGGACCCGTACCCCAGTGAGAGTCAGTGTGTGTGGGACTGGATCCCAGTGAGAGACAGTGTGTGTGGAACCCGTACCCCAGTGAGGGTCAGTGTGTGTGGAACCCGTACCCCAGTGAGGGTCAGTGTGTGTGGAAACCGTACCCCAGTGAGGGTCAGTGTGTGTGGAACCCGTACCCCAGTGAGAGTCAGTGTGTGTGGGACCCATACCCCAGTGAGAGTCAGTGTGTGTGGGACCCGTACCCCAGTGAGAGTCAGTGTGTGTGGGACCCATACCCCAGTGAGAGTCAGTGTGTGTGGAACCCGTATCCCAGTGAGAGACAGTGTGTGTGGGACCCGTACCCCAGTGAGAGACAGTGTGTGTGGGACCCGTACCCCAGTGAGAGTCAGTGTGTGTGGAACCCGTACCCCAGTGAGAGTCAGTGTGTGTGGAACCCGTACCCCAGTGAGAGTCAGTGTGTGTGGGACCCGTACCCCAGTGAGAGTCAGTGTGTGTGGAACCCGTACCCCATTGAGAGTCAGTGCGTGTGGGACCCGTACCCCAGTGAGAGTCAGTGTGTGTGGAACCCGTACCCCAGTGAGAGTCAGTGTGTGTGGAACTGTACCCCAGTGAGAGACAGTGTTTGTGGAACCCGTACCCCAGTGAGAGTCAGTGTGTGTGGAACCCATACCCCAGTGGGAGTCAGTGTGTGTGGAACCCGTACCCCAGTGAGAGTCAGTGTGTGTGGAACCCGTACCCCAGTGAGAGTCAGTGTGTGTGGAACCCGTACCCCAGTGAGAGTCAGTGTGTGCGGAACCCGTACCCCAGTGAGAGACAGTGTGTGTGGGAGCCGTACCCCAGTGAGAGTCAGTGTGTGTGGGACCCGTACCCCAGTGAGAGTCAGTGTGTGTGGGACCCATACCCCAGCAAGAGTCAGTGTGTGTGGAACCCATACCCCAGTGAGAGTCAGTGTGTGTGGAACCCGTACCCCAGTGAGAGTCAGTGTGTGCGGAACCCGTATCCCAGTGAGAGACAGTGTGTGTGGAACCCGTACCCCAGTGAGAGTCAGTGTGTGTGGGACCCGTACCCCAGTGAGAGTCAGTGTGTGTGGAACCCGTACCCCAGTGAGAGTCAGTGTGTGCGGAACCCGTATCCCAGTGAGAGACAGTGTGTGTGGAACCCGTACCCCAGTGAGAGTCAGTGTGTGTGGGACCCGTACCCCAGTGAGAGACAGTGTGTGTGGGACCCGTACCCCAGTGAGAGTCAGTGTGTGTGGAACCCGTACCCCAGTGAGAGTCAGTGTGTGTGGAACTGTACCCCAGTGAGAGACAGTGTGTGTGGAACCCGTACCCCAGTGAGGGTCAGTGTGTGTGGAACCCGTGCCCCAGTGAGGGTCAATGTGTGTGGAACCCGTACCCCAGTGAGAGTCAGTGTGTGTGGGACCCGTCCCCCAGTGAGAGTCAGTGTGTGTGGGACCCGTACCCCAGTGAGAGTCAGTGTGTGTGGGACCCGTACCCCAGTGAGAGTCAGTGTGTGTGGGACTGGATCCCAGTGAGAGACAGTGTGTGTGGGACCCGTACCCCAGTGAGAGTCAGTGTGTGTGGGACCCGTACCCCAGTGAGAGTCAGTGTGTGTGGAACCCGTATCCCAGTGAGAGACAGTGTGTGTGGGACCCGTACCCCAGTGAGAGACAGTGTGTGTGGGACCCGTACCCCAGTGAGAGTCAGTGTGTGTGGAACCCGTACCCCAGTGAGAGTCAGTGTGTGCGGAACCCGTATCCCAGTGAGAGACAGTGTGTGTGGAACCCGTACCCCAGTGAGAGTCAGTGTGTGTGGGACCCGTACCCCAGTGAGAGACAGTGTGTGTGGGACCCGTACCCCAGTGAGAGTCAGTGTGTGTGGAACCCGTACCCCAGTGAGAGTCAGTGTGTGTGGAACTGTACCCCAGTGAGAGACAGTGTGTGTGGAACCCGTACCCCAGTGAGGGTCAGTGTGTGTGGAACCCGTACCCCAGTGAGGGTCAATGTGTGTTGAACCAGTACCCCAGTGAGAGTCAGTGTGTGTGGGACCCGTACCCCAGTGAGAGTCAGTGTGTGTGTGACCCGTACCCCAGTGAGAGTCAGTGTGTGTGGGACCCGTACCCCAGTGAGAGTCAGTGTGTGTGGGACTGGATCCCAGTGAGAGACAGTGTGTGTGGAACCCGTACCCCAGTGAGGGTCAGTGTGTGTGGAACCCGTACCCCAGTGAGGGTCAGTGTGTGTGGAAACCGTACCCCAGTGAGGGTCAGTGTGTGTGGAACCCGTACCCCAGTGAGAGTCAGTGTGTGTGGGACCCATACCCCAGTGAGAGTCAGTGTGTGTGGGACCCGTACCCCAGTGAGAGTCAGTGTGTGTGGGACCCATACCCCAGTGAGAGTCAGTGTGTGTGGAACCCGTATCCCAGTGAGAGACAGTGTGTGTGGGACCCGTACCCCAGTGAGAGACAGTGTGTGTGGGACCCGTACCCCAGTGAGAGTCAGTGTGTGTGGAACCCGTACCCCAGTGAGAGTCAGTGTGTGTGGAACCCGTACCCCAGTGAGAGTCAGTGTGTGTGGAACCGGTACCCCATTGAGAGTCAGTGCGTGTGGGACCCGTACCCCAGTGAGAGTCAGTGTTGTTGGAACCCGTACCCCAGTGAGAGTCAGTGTGTGTGGAACCCATACCCCAGTGAGAGTCAGTGTGTGTGGAACTGTACCCCAGTGAGAGACAGTGTTTGTGGAACCCGTACCCCAGTGAGAGTCAGTGTGTGTGGAACCCATACCCCAGTGAGAGTCAGTGTGTGTGGAACCCATACCCCAGTGAGAGTCAGTGTGTGTGGAACCCGTACCCCAGTGAGAGTCAGTGTGTGTGGAACACGTACCCCAGTGAGAGTCAGTGTGTGTGGAACCCGTCCCCAGTGAGAGTCAGTGTGTGCGGAACCCGTACCCCAGTGAGAGACAGTGTGTGTGGGAGCCGTACCCCAGTGAGAGTCAGTGTGTGTGGGACCCGTACCCCAGTGAGAGTCAGTGTGTGTGGGACCCGTACCCCAGTGAGAGTCAGTGTGTGTGGAACCCGTATCCCAGTGAGAGACAGTGTGTGTGGGACCCGTACCCCAGTGAGAGACAGTGTGTGTGGGACCCGTACCCCAGTGAGAGTCAGTGTGTGTGGAACCCGTACCCCAGTGAGAGTCAGTGTGTGCGGAACCCGTATCCCAGTGAGAGACAGTGTGTGTGGAACCCGTACCCCAGTGAGAGTCAGTGTGTGTGGGACCCGTACCCCAGTGAGAGTCAGTGTGTGTGGGACCCGTACCCCAGTGAGAGTCAGTGTGTGTGGAACCCGTACCCCAGTGAGAGTCAGTGTGTGTGGAACCCGTACCCCAGTGAGAGTCAGTGTGTGCGGAACCCGTATCCCAGTGAGAGACAGTGTGTGTGGGACCCGTACCCCAGTGACAGTCAGTGTGTGTGGAACCCGTACCCCAGTGAGGGTCAGTGTGTGTGGAACCCGTACCCCAGTGAGGGTCAATGTGTGTTGAACCCGTACCCCAGTGAGAGTCAGTGTGTGTGGGACCCGTACCCCAGTGAGAGTCAGTGTGTGTGTGACCCGTACCCCAGTGAGAGTCAGTGTGTGTGGGACCCGTACCCCAGTGAGAGTCAGTGTGTGTGGGACTGGATCCCAGTGAGAGACAGTGTGTGTGGAACCCGTACCCCAGTGAGGGTCAGTGTGTGTGGAACCCGTACCCCAGTGAGGGTCAGTGTGTGTGGAAACCGTACCCCAGTGAGGGTCAGTGTGTGTGGAACCCGTACCCCAGTGAGAGTCAGTGTGTGTGGGACCCATACCCCAGTGAGAGTCAGTGTGTGTGGGACCCGTACCCCAGTGAGAGTCAGTGTGTGTGGGACCCATACCCCAGTGAGAGTCAGTGTGTGTGGAACCCGTATCCCAGTGAGAGACAGTGTGTGTGGGACCCGTACCCCAGTGAGAGACAGTGTGTGTGGGACCCGTACCCCAGTGAGAGTCAGTGTGTGTGGAACCCGTACCCCAGTGAGAGTCAGTGTGTGTGGAACCCGTACCCCAGTGAGAGTCAGTGTGTGTGGGACCCGTACCCCAGTGAGAGTCAGTGTGTGTGGAACCCGTACCCCATTGAGAGTCAGTGCGTGTGGGACCCGTACCCCAGTGAGAGTCAGTGTGTGTGGAACCCGTACCCCAGTGAGAGTCAGTGTGTGTGGAACTGTACCCCAGTGAGAGACAGTGTTTGTGGAACCCGTACCCCAGTGAGAGTCAGTGTGTGTGGAACCCATACCCCAGTGGGAGTCAGTGTGTGTGGAACCCGTACCCCAGTGAGAGTCAGTGTGTGTGGAACCCGTACCCCAGTGAGAGTCAGTGTGTGTGGAACCCGTACCCCAGTGAGAGTCAGTGTGTGCGGAACCCGTACCCCAGTGAGAGACAGTGTGTGTGGGAGCCGTACCCCAGTGAGAGTCAGTGTGTGTGGGACCCGTACCCCAGTGAGAGTCAGTGTGTGTGGGACCCATACCCCAGCAAGAGTCAGTGTGTGTGGAACCCATACCCCAGTGAGAGTCAGTGTGTGTGGAACCCGTACCCCAGTGAGAGTCAGTGTGTGCGGAACCCGTATCCCAGTGAGAGACAGTGTGTGTGGAACCCGTACCCCAGTGAGAGTCAGTGTGTGTGGGACCCGTACCCCAGTGAGAGTCAGTGTGTGTGGAACCCGTACCCCAGTGAGAGTCAGTGTGTGCGGAACCCGTATCCCAGTGAGAGACAGTGTGTGTGGAACCCGTACCCCAGTGAGAGTCAGTGTGTGTGGGACCCGTACCCCAGTGAGAGACAGTGTGTGTGGGACCCGTACCCCAGTGAGAGTCAGTGTGTGTGGAACCCGTACCCCAGTGAGAGTCAGTGTGTGTGGAACTGTACCCCAGTGAGAGACAGTGTGTGTGGAACCCGTACCCCAGTGAGGGTCAGTGTGTGTGGAACCCGTGCCCCAGTGAGGGTCAATGTGTGTGGAACCCGTACCCCAGTGAGAGTCAGTGTGTGTGGGACCCGTCCCCCAGTGAGAGTCAGTGTGTGTGGGACCCGTACCCCAGTGAGAGTCAGTGTGTGTGGGACCCGTACCCCAGTGAGAGTCAGTGTGTGTGGGACTGGATCCCAGTGAGAGACAGTGTGTGTGGAACCCGTACCCCAGTGAGGGTCAGTGTGTGTGGAACCCGTACCCCAGTGAGGGTCAGTGTGTGTGGAACCCGTACCCCAGTGAGAGTCAGTGTGTGTGGAACCCGTACCCCAGTGAGGGTCAGTGTGTGTGGAACCCGTACCCCAGTGAGGGTCAGTGTGTGTGGAACCCGTACCCCAGTGAGAGTCAGTGTGTGTGGGACCCATACCCCAGTGAGAGTCAGTGTGTGTGGGACCCGTACCCCAGTGAGAGTCAGTGTGTGTGGGACCCATACCCCAATGAGAGTCAGTGTGTGTGGAACCCGTATCCCAGTGAGAGACAGTGTGTGTGGGACCCGTACCCCAGTGAGAGTCAGTGTGTGTGGGACCCGTACCCCAGTGAGAGTCAGTGTGTGTGGAACCCGTATCCCAGTGAGAGACAGTGTGTGTGGGACCCGTACCCCAGTGAGAGACAGTGTGTGTGGGACCCGTACCCCAGTGAGAGTCAGTGTGTGTGGAACCCGTACCCCAGTGAGAGTCAGTGTGTGCGGAACCCGTATCCCAGTGAGAGACAGTGTGTGTGGAACCCGTACCCCAGTGAGAGTCAGTGTGTGTGGGACCCGTATCCCAGTGAGAGACAGTGTGTGTGGGACCCGTACCCCAGTGAGAGACAGTGTGTGTGGGACCCGTACCCCAGTGAGAGTCAGTGTGTGTGGAACCCGTACCCCAGTGAGAGTCAGTGTGTGCGGAACCCGTATCCCAGTGAGAGACAGTATGTGTGGAACCCGTACCCCAGTGAGAGTCAGTGTGTGTGGGACCCGTACCCCAGTGAGAGTCAGTGTGTGTGGGACCCGTACCCCAGTGAGAGTCAGTGTGTGTGGAACCCGTACCCCAGTGAGAGTCAGTGTATGTGGAACCTGTACCCCAGTGAGAGTCAGTGTGTGCGGAACCCGTATCCCAGTGAGAGACAGTGTGTGTGGAACCCGTACCCCAGTGAGAGTCAGTGTGTGTGGGACCCGTACACCAGTGAGAGACAGTGTGTGTGGGACCCGTACCCCAGTGAGAGTCAGTGTGTGTGGAACCCGTACCCCAGTGAGAGTCAGTGTGTGTGGAACCCGTACCCCAGTGAGGGTCAGTGTGTGTGGAACCCGAACCCCAGTGAGAGTCAGTGTGTGTGGAACTGTACCCCAGTGAGAGACAGTGTGTGTGGAACCCGTACCCCAGTGAGGGTCAGTGTGTGTGGAACCCGTACCCCAGTGAGGGTCAATGTGTGTGGAACCCGTACCCCAGTGAGAGTCAGTGTGTGTGGGACCCGTATCCCAGTGAGAGTCAGTGTGTGTGGGACCCGTACCCCAGTGAGAGACAGTGTGTGTGGGACCCGTACCCCAGTGAGAGTCAGTGTGTGTGGGACCCGTACCCCAGTGAGAGTCAGTGTGTGTGGGACCCGTACCCCAGTGAGAGTCAGTGTGTGTGGGACTGGATCCCAGTGAGAGTCAGTGTGTGTGTGACCCGTACCCCAGTGAGAGTCAGTGTGTGTGGAACCCGTACCCCAGTGAGAGACAGTGTGTGTGGAACTGTACCCCAGTGAGAGACAGTGTGTGTGGAACCCGTACCCCAGTGAGGGTCAGTGTGTGTGGAACCCGTACCCCAGTGAGGGTCAGTGTGTGTGGAACCCGTACCCCAGTGAGAGTCAGTGTGTGTGGGACCCGTACCCCAGTGAGGGTCAGTGTGTGTGGAACCCGTACCCCAGTGAGGGTCAGTGTGTGTGGAACCCGTACCCCAGTGAGAGACAGTGTGTGTGGAACCCGTACCCCAGTGAGACTCAGTGTGTGTGGAACCCGTACCCCAGTGAGAGTCAGTGTGTGTGGAACTGGATCCCAGGTATCAGTCGTTCTTTCTCTGTGGTTTTAGTGAAGTTTAGTGGAGTTTCAGGCAGAGACTGAACCCACTCACAATACTCGTGACTGACTGTGACAATAAGCGGGATTGTTTGAGTGTGTTACTCAGGGTAATAGCTGTGCTGTTTGTCTGAATAACAGCTGGTGCAGCTGAACCCTCTGCAGTTCATTGCCATGCTGCTGCCCCACATTGACTCCCACCGAAAGCCCTCTCACCCTCTTCAAACACTATCACCGGCAACATCAGACCCTGGACCAGCACCTGGCCATTCAGCCCCTCAAATGTGCTCCTACCCCTGGTGCCGGGGTACTGGATGTCTCCGAGAGGGTAGGAAGCATATTTAAAAAGGAAGGTAGTCAAACGGATGTGATTGTACACATTGGGGGAAATGATGTAGGTAGGAAGAGCAGGGGGGTCATACGAGAGAAATTCAGGGAGTTGGGTGCGAGGCTAAAAAGTAAGACCTCCAGGGTAGCAATCTCTGGACTGCTCCCGGTGCCTAGTGCAAGTGAGGCTCGGAACAGGGAGATTCTCCAGTTGAACGCGTGGCTAAAGGACTGGTGCAAGAGGGAGGGTTTTAAATTCATAGATAACTGGGAAATCTTCAAGTCAGGATGGCAACTGTACAGAAAGGATGGGTTACACCTTAACTGGAAGGGAGCAAATATCCTGGCTGGGAGTTTTGCTAGAGTGTTTCGGCAGGATTTAAACTAGTGTGGCAGGGGGGTGGGGAACAAAACAGGAGGTCAGTAAATACTGAGGCTGGGGTTGAGCTGGGGGCCAGGGCAAGGCTAGCTAAGAAGAGGAGCACTCTGGAGGAGGAGGACCTGACTGGGCCTGGAGGTCTGGAGTGCATCTGCTTCAATGCGAGGAGTGTAACGGGTAAAACAGACGAACTTAGGGCCTTAATGCTTGTGCGGAATTTGGATGTGGTTGCGGTGACGGAAACTTGGTTAAAAGAAGGACAGGACTGGCAGCTGAATATTCCGGGGTATCAGTGTTTTAGGCGAGACAGAGGAGGGGCTAAAAAAGGTGGGGGAGTAGCGATATTAGTTAAGGAGCATATTACCGCCGTGCAGAGGGTAGACAACTTAGAGGGGTCATGTACTGAGTCGCTGTGGGTGGAACTCAGAAACAGGAAGGGTGCAGTCACTATGCTGGGGGTGTACTACAGACCACCCAACAGCCCACGGGAAGTGGAGGAAAGGATATGTCAGGAGATTCTGGATAGGTGCAGAAAACATAGGGTTGTTGTAGTGGGGGACTTTAATTTCCCTGGCACAGACTGGAAAGTGCTGAGAGCTGGGGGTCCGGACGGGGAGGAATTTGTAAAATGCGTACTGGAAGGTTCTTTGGAACAGTATGTAGATAGCCCGACTAGAGAGGGGGCTATACTGGACCTAGTTCTGGGAAATGAGCCCGGTCAGGTCGTCAAAGTTTCGGTAGGGGAACATGTGGCAAATAGTGACCACAACTCTGTTAACTTTAGGATAGTAATGGACAAGAATGAGTGCTGTCCTACGGGCAGGGTGCTAAATTGGGGGAAGGCTGACTATAGCCGGATTAGGCAGGAATTGGTGGATGTTGATTGGGAGAGGATGTTCGAGGGTAAGTCCGCGTCTGGCATGTGGGAGTCTTTTAAGGAACTATTGATAAGGCTGCAGGATAGGCATGTGCCTGTAAAAAGGAAAGATAGGAAAGGTAGGATTCGAGAGCCGTGGATAACCAGGGAAATTGAAGATCTGATTAAAATGAAAAGGGAGGCGTACGTTAAGTCCAGGCAACTGAAAACAGATGGAGCTCTGGAGGAATACAGAGAGAGTAGGAAAGAACTCAAACGGGGAGTTAGAAGGGCAAAAAGAGGTCACGAGATGTTCTTGGCAGGCAGGATTAAGGAGAATCCTAAGGCATTCTATTCATACGTTAGGAACAAAAGAGTTGTCAGGGAGAAAATCGGACCTCTCAGGGACAAAGGAGGGGAATTATGCTCAGAACCCAAGGGAATAGGGGAGATCCTAAATGAATACTTTGCATCGGTATTCACGAAGGAGAGGGGCGTGTTAACCGGGAGTGTCTCGGAGGGAGGTGTTGACCCGTTAGAGAAAATCTCCATTACAAGAGAGGAAGTGTTAGGTTTTTTAGGGAACATTAAAACTGACAAGGCCCCAGGGCCTGATGGCATCTATCCTCGACTGCTCAGGGAGACGAGAGATGAAATTGCTGGGCCTCTGACGGAAATCTTTGTCGCTTCTTTGGACACGGGTGAGGGCCCTGAGGATTGGAGGATAGCGAATGTGGTCCCGTTGTTTAAGAAGGGTAGCAGGGATAACCCAGGAAATTATAGGCCGGTGAGCTTGACGTCCGTGGTAGGGAAGTTGTTGGAGAGGATTCTTAGAGACAGGATGTATGTGCATTTAGAACGGAACAATCTCATTAGTGACAGACAGCATGGTTTTGTAAGAGGGAGGTCGTGCCTTACAAATTTGGTGGAGTTTTTTGAGGAAGTGACAAAAACGGTTGATGAAGGAAGGGCCGTGGATGTCGTCTATATGGATTTCAGTAAGGCATTTGACAAAGTCCCACGTGGCAGGTTGGTTAAGAAGGTTAAGGCTCATGGGATACAAGGAGAAGTGGCTAGATGGGTGGAGAACTGGCTTGGCCATAGGAGACAGAGGGTAGTGGTCGAAGGGTCTTTTTCCGGCTGGAGGTCTGTGACCAGTGGTGTTCCGCAGGGCTCTGTACTGGGACCTCTGTTATTTGTGATATATATAAATGATTTGGAAGAAGGTGTAACTGGTGTAATCAGCAAGTTTGCGGATGACATGAAGATGGCTGGAATTGCGGATAGCGAAGAGCATTGTCGGGCAATACAGCAGGATACAGATAGGCTGGAAAATTGGGCGGAGAGGTGGCAAAAGAACAAAGAACAGTACAGCACAGGAAACAGGCCCTTCTCTGCACTCTCTCTAATGCCTCCACGTCCTTCTGGTAGTGCGGCGACCAGAACTGGACGCAGTACTCCAAATGTGGCCTAACCAGCGTTCTATACAGCTGCATCATCAGACTCCAGCTTTTATACTCTATACCCCGTCCTATAAAGGCAAGCATACCATATGCCTTCTTCACCACCTTCTCCACCTGTGTTGCCACCTTCAAGGATTTGTGGACTTGCACACCTAGGTCCCTCTGTGTTTCTATACTCTTGATGACTCTGCCATTTATTGTATAACTCCTCCCTACATTATTTCTTCCAAAATGCATCACTTCGCATTTATCGGATTAAATTCCATCTGCCACCTCTCCGCCCAATTTTCCAGCCTATCTATATCCTGCTGTATTGCCCGACAATGCTCTTCGCTATCCGCAATTCCAGCCATCTTCGTGTCATCCGCAAACTTGCGGATTACACCAGTTACACCTTCTTCCAAATCATTTATATATATCACAAATAGCAGAGGTCCCAGTACAGAGCCCTGCGGAACACCACTGGTCACAGACCTCCAGCCGGAAAAAGACCCTTCGACCACTACCCTCTGTCTCCTATGGCCAAGCCAGTTCTCCACCCATCTAGCCACTTCTCCTTGTATCCCATGAGCCTTAACCTTCTTAACCAACCTGCCATGTGGGACTTTGTCAAATGCCTTACTGAAATCCATATAGACGACATCCACGGCCCTTCCTTCATCAGATGGAGTTTAATCCGGATAAATGCGAAGTGATGCATTTTGGAAGAAATAATGTAGGGAGGAGTTATACAATAAATGGCAGAGTCATCAGGAGTATAGAAACACAGAGGGACCTGGGTGTGCAAGTCCACAAATCCTTGAAGGTGGCAACACAGGTGGAGAAGGTGGTGAAGAAGGCATCTGGTATGCTTGCCTTTATAGGACGGGGTATGGAGTATAAAAGCTGGAGTCTGATGATGCAGCTGTATAGAACACTGGTTAGGCCACATTTGGAGTACTGCGTCCAGTTCTGGTCGCCGCACTACCAGAAGGACGTGGAGGCGTTAGAGAGAGTGCAGAGAAGGTTTACCAGGATGTTGCCTGGTATGGAGGGTCTTAGCTATGAGGAGAGATTGGGTAGACTGGGGTTGTTCTCCTTGGAAAGACGGAGAATGAGGGGAGATCTAATAGAGGTATACAAGATTATGAAGGGTATAGATAGGGTGAACAGTGGGAAGCTTTTTCCCAGGTCGGAGTCACGATCACGAGGGGTCACGGGCTCAAGGTGAGAGGGGCGAAGTAAAACTCAGA
Source organism: Mustelus asterias (assembly GCF_964213995.1). Classification (NCBI taxonomy): domain Eukaryota; kingdom Metazoa; phylum Chordata; class Chondrichthyes; order Carcharhiniformes; family Triakidae; genus Mustelus; species Mustelus asterias. The sequence continues at coordinate 201,444,717 of NC_135801.1, forward strand.
CATCAGAGGGACGTTTTTTACACAGAGGGTGGTGGGGGCCTGGAATGCGCTGCCAAGTAGGGTGGTGGAGGCAGGCACGCTGACATCGTTTAAGACTTACCTGGATAGTCACATGAGCAGCCTGGGAATGGAGGGATACAAACGATTGGTCTAGTTGGACCAAGGAGCGGCACAGGCTTGGAGGGCCGAAGGGCCTGTTTCCTGTGCTGTACTGTTCTTTGTTCTTTGTACATTCCATCCTGGAGCTGGTTGCCAGGGTGGGGAGGGGGTGGGGGTTGGTGGGGGGGAGCGGGGGTTGGTGGGGGGGAGGGGGGGAGGGGGGGTTGCGGGGGTTGTGGCTCACGGCACCAGGGACCTGGGTTCGATTCCTGGCTTGGGTCACTGTCGGTATGGAGTCTGCACGTTCTCCCCGTGTCTGCATGGGTTTCCTCCCACATTCTGAAAGACGTGCTGGTTTGGGGGCATTGACCCGAACAGGCACCGGAGTGTGGCGACTGGGGGAATTCCACAGTAACTTCATTGCAGTGTTAATGTTAGTCTTAAACTTAAATAAACTTTCAACCGTGAGATACTGGAATTGGGGATCCGGAGTTTAGGATCTATTGGGGGATCTGTCAGTTTCACTTTTTGGGGTGGGGTTCCCTATTTGGGATCTATTAGTGATCTATTGAGGATCTGTTGGTGATCTATTAGTAATCTGTGGGATCCACTTACCAAGATGCGGGTTCTGCTGTTGGGGATCAATCTGGGATCAGTTAGGGATCTGTTGGGGATCTGTTAGTGATCTGTGATCTATTGGATCCACTTACCGGGGCGCGGTTCCCGCCCTCTTCCCGCTCCGGCGCTCAGGCAGCAGCGGAGAATCAGGAGGCTCAGAGCGGCGCGGGATTCCCGCCGCATTCCCGCTCCCATTCCCGGCTCCCAAAGCGGGACTGATCCCGGCACAAACCCGCTCCAGCCCCGCGGCAAAACCCGCCGGGAATCCCACACAGAATCCGCTCCAAATCCCGCCCCGCCCCAGTGAAACACCCACTGCTCACTCACTGAATCCCGCCCCCAAATCCGCTCCAAATCCCGCCCAAACTCCCGCCCAGAACCCGCCCCAAATCCCGCCCCCAAATCCGCTCCAAATCCCGCCCAAACTCCCGCCCAGAACCCGCCCCAAATCCCGCCCCCAAATCCGCTCCAAATCCCGCCCAAACTCCCGCCCAGAACCCGCCCCAAATCCCGCCCCCAAATCCGCTCCAAATCCCGCCCAAACTCCCGCCCAGAACCCGCTCCAAATCCGGCACAGATGCACTGAACTGCTGTCTCTCAGTTCCTCCCAAAACATCCCAATCCCCCCAAAATCCCCCAAATCCGGATTCCTGCCCAAAACATTGGAACAGAATTCCCACTGTGCAGAAAGAGGCCATTCCGCCCATCCAGACTGTACCCACTCAGCCTCTCACCCAGACCCATCCCACCCCTCTGCCCTATCCCTGTGACCCCAGGTATTTATTCCGCAAATCCCCCCAAGACGACTCTGAGGGTAAATGCACCCTAACCAGCACGTCCCTCAGACTGTGGGAGGAAACCGGAGCACCCGGAGGAAACCCACACAGACACGAGGAGAATGTGCAAACTCCACACAGACAGTGACCCGAGCCGGGACTCGAACCCGGGACCCTTCCGCTGTGAGGCAGCAGTGCTAACCACTGTGTTACCGTGCTGCCCCGGGTCCCTGGCACTGTGAGACAGCAGTGCTAACCACTGTGTCACCGTGCTGCCCCGGGTCCCGGGCACTGTGAGGGAGCAGTGCTAACCACTGTGTCACCGTGCTGCCCCGGGTCCCTGGCTCTGTGAGGGAGCAGTGCTAACCACTGTGTCACCGTGCTGCCCCGGGTCCCTGGCACTGTGAGACAGCAGTGCTAATCACTGTGCCACCGTGCTGCCCCGGGTCCCTGGCACTGTGAGGGAGCAGTGCTAATCACTGTGCCACCGTGCTGCCCCGGGTCCCTGGCGCTGTGAGGCAGCAGTGCTAACCACTGTGTCACCGTGCTGCCCCGGGTCCCTGGCGCTGTGAGGGAGCAGTGCTAACCACTGTGTCACCGTGCTGCCCCGGGTCCCTGGCACTGTGAGGCAGCAGTGCTAACCACTGTGTCACCGTGCTGCCCCGGGTCCCTGGCGCTGTGAGACAGCAGTGCTAACCACTGTGTCACCGTGCTGCCCCGGGTCCCTGGCGCTGTGAGGGAGCAGTGCTAACCACTGTGTCACCGTGCTGCCCCGGGTCCCTGGCGCTGTGAGGGAGCAGTGCTAACCACTGTGTCACCGTGCTGCCCCGGGTCCCTGGCACTGTGAGACAGCAGTGTTAACCACTGTGTCACCGTGCTGCCCCGGGTCCCTGGCACTGTGAGACAGCAGTGTTAACCACTGTGTCACCGTGCTGCCCCGGGTCCCTGGCACTGTGAGGCAGCAGTGTTAACCACTGTGTCACCGTGCTGCCCCGGGTCCCTGGCACTGTGAGGGAGCAGTGTTAACCACTGTGTCACCGTGCTGCCCTGGGTCCCTGGCACTGTGAGGGAGCAGTGCTAACCACTGTGCCACCGTGCTGCCCCGGGTCCCTGACACTGTGAGACAGCAGTGCTAACCACTGTGTCACCGTGCTGCCCCGGGTCCCTGGCACTGTGAGACAGCAGAGCTAACCACTGTGTCACCGTGCTGCCCCGGGTCCCTGGCGCTGTGAGGGAGCAGTGCTAACCACTGTGCCACCGAGCTGCCCCGGGTCCCTGGCTCTGTGAGACAGCAGAGCTAACCACTGTGTCACCGTGCTGCCCCGGGTCCCTGGCGCTGTGAGGGAGCAGTGCTAACCACTGTGTCACCGTGCTGCCCCGGGTCCCTGGCTCTGTGAGACAGCAGTGCTAACCACTGTGCCACCGTGCTGCCCCGGGTCCCTGGCTCTGTGCGGCAGCAGTGCTAACCACTGTGCCAGCGTGCTGTCCCCAAAACAACTGAATCCCATTGAAAACCCGCCCCAGACCACAAAACCCCCCGAAAAATCATAGAATCCAATCCAAACCCCCAGAACACAATCCCACCCAAAATCACAGGCCCAAACTCTCCAAACTCACATCTCCTGCTAAAACTGCAAGAACAGATAATGGGCACTGAGCCCAAACACCACTCACCGCAGCTGGAAAATCCCAGCCCAAATCCCAGAATTCCACTCAAATCCACCCAATACTTTCAGCTGTCTGAGTGTGAGAGTCTGGGAGTGTCAGGGTGAGAGTCTGGGAGTGTCAGGGTGAGAGTCTGGGAGTGTCAGGGTGAGAGTCTGGGAGTGTCGGGGTGAGAGTTTGGGAGTGTCAGGGTGAGAGTTTGGGAGTGTCGGGGTGAGAGTTTGGGAGTGTCAGGGTGAGAGTTTGGGAGTGTCGGGGTGAGAGTCTGGGAGTGTCAGGGTGAGAGTTTGGGAGTGTCAGAGTGAGAGTTTGGGAGTGTCAGGGTGAGAGTTTGGGAGTGTCAGAGTGAGAGTTTGGGAGTGTCAGAGTGAGAGTTTGGGAGTGTCGGGGTGAGAGTTTGGGAGTGTCAGGGTGAGAGTTTGGGAGTGTCGGGGTGAGAGTTTGGGAGTGTCAGGGTGAGAGTTTGGGAGTGTCGGGGTGAGAGTTTGGGAGTGTCGGGGTGAGAGTTTGGGAGTGTCAGGGTGAGAGTTTGGGAGTGTTGGGGTGAGAGTTTGGGAGTGTCAGGGTGAGAGTTTGGGAGTGTCGGGGTGAGAGTTTGGGAGTGTCAGGGTGAGAGTCTGGGAGTGTCAGAGTGAGAGTTTGGGAGTGTCAGAGTGAGAGTTTGGGAGTGTCGGGGTGAGAGTTTGGGAGTGTCAGGGTGAGAGTCTGGGAGTGTCAGAGTGAGAGTTTGGGAGTGTCAGAGTGAGAGTTTGGGAGTGTCAGGGTGAGAGTCTGGGAGTGTCAGGGTGAGAGTCTGGGAGTGTCAGGGTGAGAGTCTGGGAGTGTCAGGGTGAGAGTCTGGGAGTGTCAGGGTGAGAGTCTGGGAGTGTCAGGGTGAGAGTCTGGGAGTGTCAGGGTGAGAGTCTGGGAGTGTCAGGGTGAGGGTTTGGGAGTGTCAGGGTGAGGGTTTGGGAGTGTCAGGGTGAGAGTCTGTGAGTTTGGTGGGGTTTTACAGCCGCGCTTATCCCGGATCCATAAAATCCAGCCCATATTCAGTGGACCTTCCCATGATCCGCTTCTCACCCGCTCTGATTCCCACGATGGGCCAGTCAGTGTGATTGTGTGTGTGAGAGTTTGAGGATTACAGTCCACTAAAGGAAACACAAGTCTTGTTTCTTCATGAACAGCTTTATTTTCTGATTCCACTCCACACAAACATCACCAACACCCAGTTCCTGCTGTAAACCCTTTCTATATCCCGCTGAGTGCCATTCAGTGACTGATATTTCAGGTTGGAGTGGAGGCTAACCACTCCTCACCATCCCTAACCATCCCTAACCACTCCTCACCATCCCTAACCAGCCCTAACCACTCCTCACCATCCCTAACCATCCCTAACCACTCCTCACCATCCCTAACCACTCCTCATCATCCCTAACGATCCCTAACCACTCCTCACCATCCCTAACCATCCCTAACCACTCCTCACCATCCCTAACCATCCCTAACCACTCCTCACCATCCCTAACCATCCCTAACCATCCCTCACCATCCCTAACCAGCCCTAACCACTCCTCACCATCCCTAACCATCCCTAACCACTCCTCACCATCCCTAACCAGCCCTAACCACTCCTCACCATCCCTCACCATCCCTAACCACTCCTCACCATCCCTAACCAGCCCTAACCACTCCTCACCATCCCTAACCATCCCTAACCACTCCTCACCATCCCTAACCATCCCTAACCACTCCTCAACATCCCTAACCATCCCTAACCATCCCTAACCATTCCTAACCATTCCTAACCATTCCTAACCATCCCTAACCATCCCTAACCATCCCTCACCATTCTTAACCATCCCTAACCATTCCTAACCATTCCTAACCATCCATAACCATCCCTAACCATCCCTAACCGTCCCTCACCATCCCTAACCATCCCTAACCGTCCCTCACCATCCCTAACCATTCCTCACCATCCCTAACCATCCCTAACCACTCCTCACCATCCCTAACCATCCCTAACCACTCCTCACCATCCCTAACCAGCCCTAACCACTCCTCACCATCCCTAACCATCCCTAACCACTCCTCACCATCCCTAACCATCCCACACCATCCCTAACCATCCCTAACCATCCCTAACCATTCCTCACCATCCCTAACCATCCCTAACCATTCCTCACCATCCCTAACCATCCCTAACCATCCCTAACCATCCCTAACCACTCCTCACCATCCCTAACCATCCCTCACCACCCCTAACCATCCCTAACCATCCCTAACCAGCCCTAACCACTCCTCACCATTCCTAACCATCCCTCACCATCCCTAACCATCCCTAACCATCCCTAACCATCCCTAACCAGCCCTAACCATCCCTCGCCAGTCGTAACCATCCCTAACCATCCCTAACCATTCCTCACCATTCCTAACCATCCCTAACCATCCCTAACCATCCCTAACCATTCCTCACCATCCCTAACCATTCCTCACCATCCCTAACCATCCCTAACCATCCCTCACCATCCCTAACCAGCCCTAACCATCCCTCACCATCCCTAACCATCCCTAACCATTCCTAACCATTCCTAACCATCCCTCACCATTCCTAACCATTCCTCACCATTCCTAACATCCCTCACCATCCCTCACCATCCCTAACCATCCCTAACCATCCCTAACCATTCCTAACCATTCCTTACCATTCCTTACCATCCCTAACCATCCCTAACCATCCCTAACCATTCCTAACCATCCCTAACCATCCCTCACCATCCCCAACCATCCTTCACCATTCTTAACCATCCCTAACCATTCCTAACCATCCCTAACCATCCCTAACAATCCCTCACCATTCCCTAACCATTCCTAACCATTCCTAACCATCCCTAACCATCCCTAACCATTCTTAACCATCCCTAACCATCCCTAACCATTCCTAACCATTCCTAACCATTCTTCACCATTCCTAACCATCCCTAACCATCCCTCACCATCCCTAACCATCCCTAACCATTCCTAACCATTCCTAACCATCCCTAACCATTCCTTACCATTCCTCACCATTCCTAACCATCCCTAACCATCCCTAACCATCTCTAACCATCCCTCACCATCCCTAACCATTCCTAACCATCCCTAACCATCCCTAACCATCCCTCACCATCCCTAACCATTCCTAACCATTCCTAACCATCCCTAACCATCCCTAACCATTCCTAACCATTCCTAACCATCCCTCACCATCCTAACCATTCCTAACCATTCCTAATCATCCTTAACCATCCCTAACCATTCCTAACCATTCCTAACCATCCCTCACCATCCCTAACCATCCCTAACCATTCCTAACCATCCCTAACCATTCCTAACCATTCCTCACCATCCTAACCATTCCTAACCATTCCTAATCATCCTTAACCATCCCTAACCATCCCTAACCATCCCTAACCATTCCTAACCATTCCTCACCATCCCTAACCATCCCTAACCATCCCTAACCGTCTCCGCTTCATTGGAGGAAAAATAATATTTTGATGAATATTGTTTCCACAGAAAACAGAAACATTCTATTTCCCCAGCCCATTTTTTATATACATTTGTTGAAGAATAAAATATCATACATTCACAGAAAGATACGCCTTTCCTTAATAACATCCAAAAGTTTCTGTGAACTCGCCCCTCTCTTCCTAGAACAATCTGATAACTGATCGCTACTATCAACCCAATTAATTTTGGATATTTCCCCCTTGTCCAGCATCTGCTTTAAGCTGGCTATGTCGACCCTCAGCCTTTTCTTGTTTACGCTCTGTGAAGTGCGCATTTTCCCAAAGGGACTTATTGTCAATGTAACACTCAATGGGTATTTTACCCAAATCCCCTAACCCCAAAATTTCTGTTAATATCTGGGATATATAAAAGGCCATATCCACTGCCTCTACAGGGGAGTGTCTCGGTGGCCAATGTGCTTTTAACCACTCTCCTTATTTTCTTTGTTTTCCACACAAGGGGCCAACATTTACCATTTTCCCCCAAAGAAATATTATAAAATGTTGTTGAAAACCCATCACACAAATTGGCATAGGATGTGTCACTGTAAACTGAGTTTCAGGTCCCTGCGATCACCCAAAACCAGGAACCTCAATACACACTCCTGCATTTTTAGTTTGGCCAATGTTTTGTTTGCTCTCATGTCTTCCACCGGTCAATTCTCAAGTTTGCTGACGACACCACCGTAGTGGGTCGGATCTCAAACAATGACGAGACAGAGTACAGGAATGAGATAGAGAATCTGGTGAACTGGTGCAGCAACAATAATCTCTCCCTCAATGTCAACAAAACGAAGGAGATTGTCATCGACTTCAGGAAGTGTGGAGGACAACATGCCCCTGTCTACATCAACGGGGACAAAGTAGAAAGGGTCGAGAGCTTCAAGTTTTTAATGTCCAGATCACCAACAACCTGTCCTGGTCCCCCCCATGCCGACACTATAAAGAAAGCCCACCAATGCCTCTACTTTATCAGAAGCATAAGGAAATTTGGCATGTCAGCTACGACTCTCACCAACTTTTACAGATGCACCACAGAAAGCATTCTTTCTGGTTGTATCACAGCTTGGTATGGCTCCTGCTCTGCCCAAGACCGCAAGGAACTACAAAAGGTCGTGAATGTAGCCCAATCCATCACACAAACCAGCCTCCCATCCATTGACTCTGTCTACACTTCCCGCTGCCTCGGGAAAAGCAGCCAGCATAATTAAGGACCCCACGCACCCCGGACATTCTCTCTTCCATCTTCTTCCATCGGGAAGAAGATACAGAAGTCTGAGGTCACGTACCAACCGACTCAAGAACAGCTTCTTTCCTGCTGCTGTCAGACTTTTGAATGGACCTACCTTGCATTAAGTTGATCTTTCTCTACACGCTAGGTATGACTGGAACACTACATTCTGCACTCTCTCACTTGCTTCTCTATGAACGGTATGTTTTGTCTGCACAGCGCGCAAGAAACAATACTTTTCACTATATGTTAATACATGTGACAATAATAAATCAAATCAAATCATTCATTTTTGTTCTCAACTCTTGGACATCAGAACTAACATCCGGTCTGGTCTGTCTACCTGGCCAATTCAGTTTCCCAATCAAATTTCACAGTTCCTCTTTTCCGTCTTAGAAACCATTGCGTTCTGTTGTGAAGTCCGACCCTGACTGATTGCTATTGGCTGATACTCTCCCAATAAGGTTGCTGATGTAAAGTGGTGCCTGGCTCCGTCTGTCCGATTTCCAGCCCAGTATATTTGAAAGCGCCTGAAGTCTGACTTCTAACCCTGAATTCCTTCCTCAGCCCAGAAATCACAATAGCTTCAAAATCACTCGTGCCACCTCACAAAAAAATCATCGACATGCATCGTAAAGATACCAGAAAAATTTCCTTCATCGTGCCAGTAAAACATCGCGGGATCTACTTTCAACTGGCAACAGCCTAGCTTTAACAAAATCAACCTGACCGAAAAATACCAAACTCTAGACGCATCATTTAGCCCATATACACATTTATTTAACTTCCGGAGTACCCCTTCTGTATTAGCTGTCTCTTTAGAGGACAGAAAAAAATATCTCTCTGAAGTTGATGACCCTGCAAAAGGCAGCTTTTATACCTGTAGATTTGCATTCCCAGGCCTTTGTCGCTAACAGAGCCACGAAGATCTTTAAAATAACCTTTCCTGTCATAGGTCAATCCACCCTTAACTTCTGGTCTCCGATATTTTCTTCAAACCCCCTTGCCACAAGCCTGGCCTTCGCCTTATAATCTCCATCAGGAAACACCTTTTCCATGTAAATCCATCTGTGAGATAGAGTTCTTTGTCCCCTATCTGATACTCCCGTGTATACTCCAAATTCACTCCAGCTATGCAGTTCTTGCTGGTTAACATCTTTTATAACTTTTTCATCTGATTTATTGAAACCACCAAAATCTCACGAGCATGTGGGCTTCTATTCCGAGTAGCATTCGTAGCCTTACCCCTATTCTGAGACCTTGTCAAGCTGCGTTCCTTATCCCACCTAATATCTCGTTCTGTGCTACCATTGCTTGATCTTTCCCTCCTGCTGTGGGATGTTTTTTCAATAGCTCTCGATCTCTTCCTATGATCACATTCACTGTCGGACTTACTGTCTGAGCTGACACTATGTTTCTGTGCCCTCCAGTTTTGAACTTTGTGTTCCCAATCCATGGTCCTGACATCCTCCCTTGTATTCTGTACATTTAAGCAATGTTTATACTTTCCAGTGGCCTTCCCTCTCTACTCATGACATTTGCATCCTTCCATTGGATAAACCCTTCAGGCAAGTAAGTCACTTTTCTACCAACCTTTGGCAGTTGTCCTTTCGGAAAAATGGCCTGTTCGAGTTTATCAAAAGTATTGTGTTCCTCTACAGATAGCCTGTCTATTTCAGCTAACTGGTCCTCATAATTCTGTAACATGTGAGTTTCAGATGACCCTGGTACCTCCTCATGTTCATCTGCTTTTTCTAAATTCACAAGTTTGTAATCTATACCCTTTGTCCTTGATGAATGAACCCTAACAGTCTGATTACCATGTTGCAAAACAATTGTTTTGCCATCTATGCCGATAACCTTCCCTGGGCCTTTCCATTCATTAAAATTATCACTTATGGTTATACTATGTCTCCTTGCTGAAAAACGGTATTTGTGCCTTAAAGCTCTTTCTTTCAGAGACTTCTGCTTCCAAAAATGCTCTTCTACTTCTCTGCAATGCATTTAAATGCTCAACAAAGGCAGAGCTAATTGTAGTTCCTTCCCAAACTGGAGGCTGGATGTTCAAAATGGACGGAATTTTAGGATTCCCACCAAATACTAATTGAGAGGGACTATAGCCCCCAACCATCTGCAATGAATTCTTTGCATGTACTGCCCGTTCTAAGGCTGAATTTAACTTGCAACTTGTCCATCTGCCAAAGTTTTCTGGAGCATGTCATCTATTACCGCATGGTTTCTCTCACACAGCCCATTGCTAAATGGGCTTTCCGCGGCTGTATTCCTGACTATGATATTCACGTTTTCACACACATCCCTAAACTCATCATTAGCAAATTCCCTACCGTTGTCTGTAAGGAACTTTGCCGGTGGCCCCATTCCTGTCTCTGTCTATTTTTCCATTATCTGATCCAGGATTACTCTCTCTTCTTTACGTACAACCGTTGATTGACTAAATCTGGTGGCTAAATCTACAAAGTGCAAAATGAATACATTGTTTGCTTTATCCCAGATCTTAAGGTCCTGGCGACAATGTCATTAAAATCTCTGGCCAAAGGTAGAGTTACTATCGATCGTGATGGTGTCCCTCTGTACTCCCTACAAACCTCACACTGATCACTGACCTGTTCTAGCAGCTTAGTATAGTCTTCATCTCTTACCTCTGCATCCTTTAATAAATTTTGTAGCCTCCGAGAAGACGGATGCAGAAATTGCTGATGCAGCTCCAACACAATGAGCTTTTTATCAGCTAGAGTTCCATTTCCGGATGCTAATAACACCTCTTTACCCCATTTACCCAAAAAAGTATTTGTCATTAAGGGAATACAATAGTGTCCCAACTGTGTAAATTGTAAGTCCACCGTTTTTCCAAAAACTGTTAGAAACATAGAAACATAGAAAAACTACAGCACAAAACAGGCCCTTCAGCCCCACAAGTTGTGCCGAACACATCCCTACCTTTTAGACCTACCTATAACCCTCCATCCTTTTAAGTCCCATGTACTCATCCAGGAGTCTCTTAAAAGACCCTATTGAGTTTGCCTCCACCACCACTGATGGCAGCCGATTCCACTCGCCCACCACCCTCTGTGTGAAAAACTTCCCCCCAACATTTCCCCTGCACCTACCCCCCAGCACCTTAAACCTGTGTCCTCTTGTAGCAGCCATTTCCACCCTGGGAAAAAGCCTCTGAGAGTCCACCCAACCTATGCCTCTCAACATTTTATATACCTCTATTAGATCTCCTCTCATCCTACGTCTCTCCAAGGAGAAAAGACCGAGCTCCCTCAGCCTATCCTCATAAGGCATGCCACTCAATCCAGGCAACATCCCTGTAAATCTCCTCTGCACCCTTTCAATCATTTCCATATGCTTCCTGCAATGATGCGACCAGAACTGAGCACAGTGCTCCAAGTGGGGTCTGACGAGGGTCTTATATAGCTGCATCATTATCCCCAGACTCCTAAACTCAATCCCTCGATTGATAAAGGCCAGCACACCATACGCCTTCTTAACCACCTCCTCCATCTGCGGGGCCGATTTTAGAGCCCTATGGACCTGGACCCCAAGGTCCTTCTGATCCTCTACAGTACTAAGAGTCTTTCCCTTTATATTAGAAGCATAGAAACATAGAAAAACGACAGCACAAACAGGCCCTTCGGCCCACAAGTTGTGCTGAACACATCCCTACCTTCTAGATCTACCTATAACTCTCCATCCTATTACGCTCCATGTACTCATCCAGGAGTCTCTTAAAAGACCCTATTGAGTTCGCCTCCACCACCACTGACAGCAGCCGATTCCACTCGCCCACCACCGTCTGTGTGAAAAACTTACCCCTAACATCTCCCCTGTACCTACCCCCCAGCAACCTAAACCTGTGTCCTCTCGTAGCAGACATTTCCACCCTGGGAAAAAGCCTCTGAGAGTCGACCCGATCTATGCCTCTCAACATCTTATATACCTCTATTAGGTCTCCTCTCATCCTTCATCTCTCCAAGGAGAAAAGTCCGAGCTCCCTCAGCCTATCCTCATAAGGCATGCCACCCAATCCAGGCAACATCCTTGTAAATCTCCTCTGCACCCTTTCAATCTTTTCCACATCCTTCCTGTAATGAGGCGACCAGAACTGAGCACAGTGCTCCAAGTGGGGTCTGACGAGGGTCTTATATAGCTGCATCATTATCCCCGGACTCCTAAACTCAATCCCTTGATTGATAAAGGCCAGCATACCATATGCCTTCTTAACCACCTCCTCCACCTGCGGGGCCGATTTTAGAGTCCTATGGACCCGGACCCCAAGGTCCTTCTGATCCTCTACAGTACAAAGAGCCTTTCCCTCTATATTGGACTCCTTCATCCCATTTGACCTGCCAAAATGGACCACTACGCATTTATCTGGGTTGAAGTCCATCTGCCACTTGTCCGCCCAGTCTTGCATCCTATCTATGTCCCTCTGTAACTTCTGACATCCTTCCAGACTATCCACAACCCCACCAACCTTCGTGTCGTCGGCAAACTTACCAACCCATCCCTCCGCTTCCTCATCCAGGTCATTGATGAAAATGACAAACAGCAAGGGTCCCAGAACAGATCCCTGGGGCACACCACTGGTGACCGACCTCCATTTAGAAAAAGACCCATCTATACCCACTCTCTGCCTCCTTTGGGCAAGCCAGTTCTGGATCCACAGGGCAACAGCCCCTTGGATCCCATGCCCTCTCACTTTTTCTAGAAGCCTTGCATGGGGGACCTTATCGAACGCCTTGCTAAAATCCATATAAACCACATCTACCGCTTTCCCTTCGTCAATGTGTTTAGTCACATTTTCGAAGAACTCCACCAGGCTCGTAAGGCACGATCTGCCTTTGACAAAGCCATGCTGAGTATTCATGAGCATACTAAACTAAACTGTTGCCTAATCAATTTCCATATCCAGTTTCATGTGTGCTTTCTTCATCGATGGTCTACTCAGAAGCAAAGGTATCTCACTCGACACGACATCTGTGCTAATAAAATGAGTCACTCCGGCAATATTGCAAGGGCTCACCGCTCTTTTCAGTGACGTCAGGGTATTATCATCCACAGACCTGAAACTTGTGGAACTTTCAAATTCTTTCACCTTGTTCTGATTTTCAGCATTTAAAGAGTCCAGGTAACATTTTAACCAGTCAATTCCACACACGGTAGATGTGCAGCCACTGTCCAATACAACACAATTAAAGGAGTCTGCAACCAAAACTCTCATTACAGGAGTAAATCTTCTCATTATTATGACAATGTCTTTCTGGTCACTCTTTTTCCATTTCTTCCGTGTCATGTGTAGCATCAAACACACTGTTAGATTGTTTCAGATAGGTCAAAGCATAATGAAATTTAGAGTCACACCGAAAACACCAATTTATCATACCCTGGGCATTTCTGGGGTTCATTTTTCTGTTACCATTCTCCATATCCTTCATCCTGTTATAGACATTAAAGGGGTTTCTATCCTCGTAATTTCTGGGTCCTGATCTGCTGCCACATTCCCGTAGCCGGATTGTGTCTGTTTCACCATCCTGTTAACAGTATCCGCCACATTCTGCTTCACCACTGACTGACACACTTGTGTCATCAAAAGCAGAGGGAGAGATTGTTTCCAAGGCTTCTAACATTTGATCAAATAAGGTGTTTTTATCTGCAAATTTAACTCCTGTCAAAAACCAGGAGCCTATCCTTATTGGTCACTTTAGCAGAGTCCAGTAACTGAAATACCAACACGGACTGTGGAAATTCCAGGCAGTGTTTTTGCAGACTTTTATATCGTCGACTAAATTCCATCACACTCACCAATGGAAATATCCTCTGATTTCCAAAATCTATCAAATTCTGACCATGCTTCATTTACACTCAATAAGTCACCCTTCTGATAATTCTTATCCATGAAATTTAATAAATTGTCCAGACCTTCTTCCAAGTTCAAATGATCCAATTTGGAAAACACTCAGTGTCTGATTTTACTTGTGAATTTAAAGAAAGAGGCAAAGGCCAAACCTCGTTTCCTTCTCCCCAAATCGCTTACCATCGTCCACATGATGACTTTGCTTCTCCATTGGTCAAAATGGAGTAGAGCTCAGGAATAGGAAGGTGTAATCACAATGTTGGGGGTTCACTATCGGCCACCCAACTACCAGCGGGAGATAGAGGAACAGACGTGTAGGCAGATTTTGGCAAGGTGTAAAAGTAACAGGGTTGTTGTGGTGGGAGATTTTAACTTCCCCGATATTGACTGGGACTCACTGAGTGCTAGGGGCGTGGATGGGGCAGAGTTTGTAAGGAGCATCCAGGAGGGCTTCTTGAAACAGTATGTAGATAGTCCAACCAGGGAAGGGGCCGTACTGGACCTGGTATTGGGGAATGAGCCCGGCCAGGTGGTCGATGTTTCAGTGGGGGAGCAGTTCGGGAACAGTGACCACAATTCAGTCAGCTTTAAGGTACTGATGGATAAAGATAAGTGCAGCCCTCAAGTGAAGGTGCTAAATTGGGGGAAGGCTAATTACAACAATATTAGGCAGGAACTGAAGAATGTAGATTGGGGGCAGGTGGGCGGCATTATGGAGGCGGCATTATGGCATAATACATAACACGGGCGGCACGGTGGCACTGTGGTTAGCACTGCTGCCTCACAGTGCCAGGGACATGGGTTCGATTCCCGGCTCGGGTCACTGTCTGTCTGCGTGGGTTTCCTCCGGGTGCTCCGGTTTCCTCCCACAGTCTGAAAGATGCGCTGGTTAGGGTGCATTGACCCGAACAGGCGCCGGAGTGTGGCGACGAGGGGAACTTCACAGTAACTCTATTGTCGTGTTAATGTAAGCCTTACTTGTGACAAACAAATAAACTTTACTTTACTTTGCTTAGATGTTTGAGGGCAAATCAACATCTGGCATGTGGGAGGCTTCCAAGTGTAAGTTGATAGGGATTCAGGACCGGCACATTCCTGTAAGGATGAAGGATAAGTATGGCAAGTTTTGGGAACCTTGGATAACGAGAGATATTGTGAGCCTCGTCAAAGAGAAAAAGGAAGCATTTATCAAAGCTCGGAGGCTGGGAACACACGAAGCAAGTGTGGAATACAAGGAAAGTAGAAAGAAACTTACATCAGTGGTAGGGAAATTATTGGAGAGGATTCTTCGAGACAGGATTTATTCCCACTTGGAAATAAGTGGACGATTAGTGAGAGGCAACATGGTTTAGTGAAGGGGAGGTCGCGTCTCACTAACTTGATTGAGTTTTTCGAGGAAGTGACGAAGATGATTGATGAGGATAGAGCAGTGGATTTGTCTACATGGACTTCAGTAAAGCCTTTGACAAGGTCCCTCATGGCAGACTGGTGCAGAAGATGAAGTCTCATGGGATCAGAGGTGAGCTGGCAAGGTGGATACAAAACTGGCTCGGTCAAAGAAGACAGAGGGTAGCAGTGGAAGGGTGTGTTTCTGAATGGAGGGCTGTGACAAGTGGCGTTCCTCAGGGATCAGTGCTGGGACCTTTGTTGTTTGTAATATATATAAATGATTTAGAGGAAAATGTAACTGGTTTGATTAGTAAGTTTGTGGGTTGGTGGATTTGTGGATAGCAATGAGGACCATCAGAGGATACAGCAGGATATAGATCAGTTGGAGACTTGGGCGGAGAGATGGCAGATGGAGTTTAATCCGGACAAATGTGAGGTAATGCATTTTGGAAGGTCTAATACAGATAGGAAATATACAGTAAATGGCAGAACCTTTGGAGAATTGATAGGCAAAGGGATCTGGGTGTACAGGTACACAGGTCACTGAAAGTGGCAATGCAGGTGGAGAAGGTAGTCAATTAGGCATACGGCATGCTTGCCTTCATCGGCCGGGGTATTGAGTTTAAAAATTGGCAACTCATGTTGCAGCTTTACAGAACCTTACTTAGGCCGCACTTGGAATATAAGAACAAAGAACAATACAGCACAGGAACAGGCCCTTCGGCCCTCCAAGCCCGCGCCGCTCCCTAGTCCAAACTAGACCATTCTTTTGTACCCCTCCATTCCCACTCCATTCATATGGCTATCTAGATAAGTCTTAAACGTCCCCAGTGTGTCCGCCTCCACCACCTTGCCTGGCAGCGCATTCCAGGCCCCCACCACCCTCTGTGTAAAATATGTCCTTCTGATATCTGTGTTAAACCTCCCCCCCTTCACCTTGAACCTATGACCCCTCCTGAACGTCACCACCGACCTGGGGAAAAATTTCCCACCGTTCACTCTATCTATGCCTTTCATAATCTTATACACCTCTATTAAGTCTCCCCTCATCCTCCGTCTTTCCAGGGAGAACAACCCCAGTTTACCCAATTTCTCCTCATAACTAAGCCCCTCCATACCAGGCAACATCCTGGTAAACCTCCTCTGTACTCTCTCCAAAGCCTCCACGTCCTTCTGGTAGTGTGGCGACCAGAACTGGACGCAGTATTCCAAATGCGGCCGAACCAACGTTCTATACATCTGCAACATCAGACCCCAACTTTTATACTCTATGCCCCGTCCTATAAAGGCAAGCATGCCATATGCCTTATTCACCACCTTCTCCACCTGTGACGTCACCTTCAAGGATCTGTGGACTTGCACACCCAGGTCCCTCTGCGTCTCTACACCCTTTATGTTTCTGCCATTTATCGTATAGCTCCCCCCTACATTAGTTCTACCAAAATGCATCACTTCGCATTTATCAGGATTGAACTCCATCTGCCATTTCTTTGCTCAAATTTCCAGCCTATCTATATCCTTCTGTAGCTTCTGACAATGCTCCTCACTACCTGCAAGTCCTGCCAATTTTGTGTCGTCCGCAAACTTACTGATCACCCCAGTTACACCTTCTTCCAGATCGTTTATATAAATCACAAACAGCAGAGGTCCCAATACAGAGCCCTGCGGAACACCACTAGTCACAGGCCTCCAGCGAGAAAAAGCCCCTTCCACTACCACCCTCTGTCTTCTGTGACCAAGCCAGTTCTCCACCCATCTAGCCACCTCCCCCTTTATCCCATGTTATCCAACCTTTTTCACCAGCCTACCATGAGGGACTTTGTCAAACGCTTTACTAAAGTCCATATAGACGACATCCACGGCCCTTCCCTCGTCAACCATTCTCGTCACTTCTTCAAAAAACTCCACCAGGTTAGTGAGGCATGACCTCCCTCTCACAAAACCATGCTGACTATCGTTAATGAGTTTATTCCTTTCTAAATGCGCATACATCCTATCTCTAAGAATCTTCTCCAACAACTTCCCCACCACGGACGTCAAGCTCACCGGCCTATAATTACCCGGGTTACCCTTCCTACCCTTCTTAAATAACGGGACCACATTAGCTGTCCTCTGGGACCTCACCTGCGTCCAGTGACGAGACAAAGATTTGCGTCAGAGGCCCAGCGATTTCATCTCTCGTCTCCCTGAGCAGCCTTGGATAGATTCCATCAGGCCCTGGGGATTTGTCAGTCTTTATATTCTCTAACAAACCTAACACTTCTTCCCTTGTAATGGAGATTTTCTCCAACGGTTCAACACTCCCCTCCGAGACACTCCCAGTCAACACATCCCTCTCCTTTGTGAATACCGACGCAAAGTATTCATTTAGGATCTCCCCTACTTCTTTGGGCTCCAAGCATAATTCCCCACTTTTTTCCCTGAGAGGTCCGATTTGTTCCCTGACAACCCTTTTGTTCCTAACGTATGAATAAAATGCCTTGGGATTCTCCTTAATCCTGTCTGCCAAGGACATTTCGTGACCCCTTTTTGCCCTTCTAATTCCCCGTTTGAGTTCTTTCCTACTTTCTTTGTACTCCTCCAGAGCTCCCTCCATTTTTAGCTGCCTGGACCTAACATACGCCTCTCTTTTCTTTTTGACCAGTCCCTCAATTTCCCTGGTTATCCACGGTTCTCGAATCCTACCCTTCCTATCCTTCTTTTTTACAGGCACATGCCTGTCCTGTAGCCCTAACAACTGTTCCTTAAAAGACTCCCACATAGTGTTCAATTCTGGTCGCCACACTACCAGAAGGATGTGGAGGCTTTGGAGAGGGTACAGAAAAGATTTACCAGGATGTTGCCTGGTATGGAGGGCATTAGCTATGAGGAGAGGTTGGAGAAACATGGTTTGTTCTCATTGGAGCGACGGAGGTTGAGGGGAGACCTGATAGAAGTCTACAAGATTATGAGAGGCATGGACAGAGTGGATAGTCAGAAGCTTTTTCACAGGGTGGAAGAGTCAATTACTCGGGGGCACAGGTTTAAGGTGCGAGGGGCAAGTTTTAACAGAGATGTACGAGGCAGATATTTTACACAGAGGGTGGTGGGTGCCTGGAACTTGTTGCCGGGGGAGGTAGTGGAACCGGATACGGTAGTGACTTTTAAGGGGCGTCTTGACAAATACATGAATAGGATGGGAATAGAGGGATACGGTCCCCGGAAGGGTCGGGGGTTTTAGTTCAGTCGGGCAGCATGGTCGGTGCAGGCTTGGAGGGGCCGAAGGGCCTGTTCCTGTGCTGTAATTTTCTTTGTTCTTTGATAAGGTTCAGTGTCAGAGAATGATGGTGGATTGTCCCTATCCTGACGTTTTTATTGTGGGTTCAGCCATTTCATAGAGAAATCATAGAAACCCTACAGTGCAGAAGGAGGCCATTCGGCCCATCGAGTCTGCACTGACCACAATCCCACCCAGGCCCTAACCCCACATATTTACCCACTAACCCCTCTAACCTACACATCTCAGGACTAAGGGGCAATTTTTAACCTGGCCAATCAACCTAACCCGCACATCTTTGGACTGTGGGAGGAAACCAGAGCACCCGGACGAAACCCACGCAGACACGAGGAGAATGTGCAAACTCCACACAGTGGACTTTCATTGTCTCCTAATCACTCCTTTGTTGATTTAGAATTTGAGTGAAGTCTTTCTTTTTTTCCCTGAAAAGTTGTAACTTGTAACCCTTTCCATGGAGCCAACAGCCGTCCTCTGCTGCCGGGCGCCGGAGTGTGGCGACTTGGGGAATTTCACAGTGACTTCATTGCAGTGTTAATGTAAGCCTTACTTGTGACTGATAAATAAACTTTACACTGTCTGAGCCTCACTATTGCTGTAGAGTAACAATGATACAAGTTCTGCTTCTTCATATAATACCTTTATACATTTGATCTAACTCCCCACACAACTCTCAACCCACAAAACAAAGCCACCGGTCGCCCCTTCACATATCAGAGACTTCTATTGAATAATTGACTTCAAATTAGGACTTAATTGGAAGGTCTCTTTACCCATTCTTAACAAGTGTGTCAGAGTGTGAGTTTTTTATTCCTTCCTGGGACATGGGCGTCACTGGCTCCCCAGCATTTATTGCCCATCCTCAGTTTCCCTTGGAGGGCAGTTAAGAGTCAACCCCATTGCCATGGCTCTGGAGTCACATGTAGGCCAGACTGGGTAAGGACGGCAGATTTCATTCCCTAAAGGACATTTGTGAACCAAATGGGTTTTTCCGACAATTGTCAACGGCTTCACGGACATCAGTAGATTCTTAATTCCAGATATTTTTTATTGAATTCAAATTCCACCATCTGCCGTGGCGGGATTCGAACCCGGGTCCCCAGAGCATTAGCTGAGTTTCTGGATTAATAATCTAGCGATAATACCACAGGGCCGACTATGAGTGTGTGGGGGCGAGTGTGTGGGGGAGGGGCGAGTGTGTGGGGGAGGGGCGAGTGTGTGGGGGAGGGGCGAGTGTGTGGGGGAGGGGCGAGTGTGTGTGGGGGGGGCGAGTGTGTGTGTGGGGGGGTGAGTGTGAGGGGGGTGAGTGTGAGAGTGTGAGTGTGGGGGGGGTGAGTGTGAGAGTGTGAGTGTGGGGGGGGTGGAGTGTATAGGGGAGGGGCGAGTGTGTGGGGGAGGGGCGAGTGTGTGGGGGAGGGGCGAGTGTGTGTGGGGGGGGCGAGTGTGTGTGGGGGGGTGAGTGTGAGCGAGTGAGTGTGAGAGTGTGAGTGTGGGGGGGGTGAGTGTGAGAGTGTGTGTGGGGGGGGTGAGTGTGGGGGGGGTTGTGAGAGTGTGAGTGTGGGGGGGTGAGTGTGAGAGTGTGGGGGGGTGAGTGTGAGAGTGTGAGTGTGGGGGGGTGAGTGTGAGCGAGTGAGTGTGGGGGGGTGAGTGTGAGACTGTGAGTGTGGGGGGGGTGAGTGTGAGAGTGTGAGTGTGGGGGGGTGAGTGTGAGAGTGTGTGTGGGGGGGGTGAGTGTGGGGGGGGGTGTGAGAGTGTGAGTGTGGGGGGGGTGAGTGTGGGGGGGGTGAGTGTGAGAGTGTGAGTGTGAGAGTGTGAGTGTGGGGGGGGTGAGTGTGAGAGTGTGAGTGTGGGGGGGTGAGTGTGAGCGAGTGAGTGTGGGGGGGTGAGTGTGAGAGTGTGAGAGTGTGAGTGTGGGGGGGGGTGAGTGTGAGAGTGTGAGAGTGTGAGTGTGAGTGTGAGTGTGAGTGTGTGAGAGTGTGAGTGTGAGTGTGAGTGTGGGGGGGGTGAGTGTGAGAGTGTGAGTGTGGGGGGGTGAGTGTGGGGGGGTGAGTGTGAGAGTGTGAGTGTGGGGGGGTGAGTGTGAGAGTGTGAGTGTGGGGGGGGTGAGTGTGAGGGGGTGAGTGTGAGAGTGTGAGTGTGGGGGGGGTGAGTGTGAGAGTGTGAGTGTGGGGGGGGTGAGTGTGAGAGTGTGAGTGTGAGCGAGTGAGTGTGGGGGGGTGAGTGTGAGCGAGTGAGTGTGGGGGGGGGTGAGTGTGAGAGTGTGAGTGTGGGGGGGGTGAGTGTGAGAGTGTGAGTGTGGGGGGGTGAGTGTGAGAGTGTGAGTGTGAGCGAGTGAGTGTGGGGGGGGTGAGTGTGAGAGTGTGAGTGTGAGAGTGTGAGTGTGGGGGGGGTGAGTGTGAGAGTGTGCGTGTGGGGGGGTGAGTGTGAGAGTGTGAGTGTGGGGGGGGTGAGTGTGAGGGGGTGAGTGTGAGAGTGTGAGTGTGGGGGGGGTGAGTGTGAGTGTGAGTGTGGGGGGGGTGAGTGTGAGAGTGTGAGTGTGAGCGAGTGAGTGTGGGGGGGTGAGTGTGAGCGAGTGAGTGTGGGGGGGGTGAGCGTGAGAGTGTGAGTGTGGGGTGGTGAGTGTGAGAGTGTGAGTGTGGGGGGGTGAGTGTGAGCGAGTGAGTGTGAGCGAGTGTGAGAGTGTGAGTGTGAGCGAGTGAGTGTGAGAGTGTGAGTGTGAGCGAGTGAGTGTGAGAGTGTGAGTGTGGGGGGGGTGAGTGTGGGGGGGGTGAGTGTGGGGGGGGTGAGTGTGGGGGGGGTGAGTGTGGGGGGGTGAGTGTGGGGGGGGTGAGTGTGGGGGGGTGAGTGTGGGGGGGGTGAGTGTGGGGGGAGTGAGTGTGGGGGGGGTGAGTGTGGGGGGGGGTGAGTGTGGGGGGGGTGAATGTGGGGGGGGTGAGTGTGGGGGGGGTGAGTGTGGGGGGGTGAGTGTGGGGGGGGGTGAGTGTGGGGGGGGTGAGTGTGGGGGGGGTGAGTGTGGGGGGGGTGAGTGTGGGGGTGGTGAGTGTGGGGGGGGTGAGTGTGGGGGGGGGGGGTGAGTGTGGGGGGGTGAGTGTGGGGGGGTTGAGTGTGGGGGGTTGAGTGTGGGGGGGGTGAGAGTGGGGGGGGTGAGTGTGGGGGGGGTGAGTGTGGGGGGGGGTGAGTGTGGGGGGGGGTGAGTGTGGGGGGGGGTGAGTGTGGGGGGGGGTGAGTGTGGGGGGGGGTGAGTGTGGGTGGGGGTGAGTGTGGGGGGGGTGAGTCTGGGGGGGGGTGAGTGTGAGAGGGTGAGTGTGGGGGCGGTGAGTGTGAGCGAGTGAGAGTGAGACTGTGAGTGTGAGCGAGTGAGTGTGAGAGTGAGTGTGGGGGGGTGAGTGTGAGCGAGTGAGTGTGAGAGTGTGAGTGTGGGGGGGGTGAGTGTGAGCGAGTGAGTGTGAGAGTGTGAGTGTGGGGGGGTGAGTGTGAGAGTGTGAGTGTGGGGGGGTGAGTGTGAGCGAGTGAGTGTGAGAGTGTGTGTGTGGGGGGGGGTGAGTGTGAGAGCGTGAGCGAGTGAGTGTGGGGGGGTGAGTGTGAGTGTGTGAGTGTGGGGGGGGTGAGTGTGAGAGTGTGAGTGTGGGGGGGGTGAGTGTGAGCGAGTGAGTGTGAGAGTGTGTGTGGGGGGGTGTGTGTGAGAGTGTGAGTGTGGGGGGGGTGAGTGTGAGCGAGTGAGTGTGGGGGGGGCGAGTGTGAGAGTGTGAGCATTCTGTATTATCTGCAGACCAATGGGGCCTGCAGTGCATCATCAGCAGGCAGGAGGTTGGGTGAATGTTGTTGCTGGAATCTCAGCCTTGAGGAACATGATTAAGATCAGTGATTGTGACTTGTTCCCGTGTGCAGATTACAGCGGGAGAGGCTACTTGCTGTGAAGGTTAACATTCTGGAAAAGTTGACAATCAGACGGTGTGACGGTTTTAATTTCGACTCTGCAGGTAAGTGTCACAGTCGACAAAAGAGATTTCTAAATGAGCAGACAGGAATTGCAAACTCCTCACACTCTCACACTCACCCCCCCCCCAGGGTTTACACTGAGCAGGGCGGAGGGAGCTTATCTGCTTCTGTCCCTCACACACAGCTCAAAGCTGTGGACAAGGCAGCTCCAAACCCTGTACACTGCAGACTGAGGGGAGAGCTTGAGAGAGAGAAGGAGGGAGTGTGAGACAGACTGAGAGAGAAGGAGGGAGTGTGAGACAGACTGAGAGAGAAGGAGGGAGTGTGAGACAGACTGTGAGAGAGACAGAGAGGAGAGAGAGAGAGAAGGAGGGAGTGTGAGACAGACTGAGAGAGAAGGAGGGAGTGTGAGACAGACTGAGAGCGAAGGAGGGAGTGTGAGAGGGAGTGTGAGAGAGACAGAGAGGAGAGAGAGAGAAGGAGGGAGTGTGAGAGAGAGACTGAGGGAGTAAAGAAGGGACTGTGGGACAGACTGTGAGAGGAGAGATATCCTTTTGTATTGTGGGAGCAAGTGTGTGGGAATGAGTGTGAGGGTATTGTGGGCAGTTTTGGTCTCCTTTTCTGAGGAAGGATGTTCTTGTTCTCGAGGGAGCGCAGCGGAGGTTTACCAGGCTGTTCCTGGGGATGGCGGGACTGATGTATGAGGAGAGATAGAACATAGAATATAGAACAGTACAGCACAGTACAGGCCCTTCGGCCCTCGATGTTGTGCCGAGCTTTATCTGAAACCAAGATCAAGCTATCCCACTCCCTATCATCCTGGTGTGCTCCATGTGCCTATCCAATAACCGCTTAAATGTTCCGACAGTGTCTGACTCCACTATCACTGCAGGAAGTCCATTCCACACCCCAACCACTCTCTGCGTAAATAACCTACATCGGACATCCCTCCTGTATCTCCCACCATGAACCTTATAGTTGTGCCCCCTAGTAACAGCTACATCCACCCGAGGAAATAGTCTCTGAACGTTCACTCTATCTATCCCCTTCATCATTTTATAAACCTCAATTAAGTCTCCCCTCAGCCTCCTCCGCTCCAGAGAGAACAGCCCTAGCTCCCTCAACCTTTCCTCATAAGACCTACCGTCCAAACCAGGCAGCATCCTGGTAAATCTCCTCTGCACTCTTTCCAGCGCTTCCACATCCTTCTTATAGTGAGGTGACCAGAACTGCACACAATATTCCAAATGTGGTCTCACCAAGGTCCTGTACAGTTGCAGCATAACCCCATTGACTCGGTTAGGATTGTTTTCACTGGAGTTCAGACGAATGAGGGGGGATCTCATAGAGACTTATAAAATTCTAACTGGACCAGACAGGGTAGATGCAGGGAGGATGTTCCCGATGGTGGGGGCGTCCAGAACCAGGAGACAGTCTGAGGATTCAGGGTAGACCATTTAGGATGGAGATGAGGAGACATTTCTTCACTCAGAATGGTGAGCCTGTGGAATTCATTACCACAGGAAGTAGTTGATGCCAAAACATTGTGTGTATTGAAGAGGCGGCTGGATATAGCACTTGGGGCGAATGGGGTCAAAGGTTCTGGGGAGAAAGCAGGATTAGGTTATTGAGTTGGATGATCAGCCATGATCGTAATGAATGGGGGAGCAGGCTCGAAGGGCCGAATGGCCTCCTCCTGCTCCCCCAATCATTACGATCATGGCTGCTCCAGAGAGAGAGAAATATAGGGAGTTGAGGTGTTTTTCTCGTGACGGTGCAGTGACGATGGGCTGAAGAGCCTCTCCTGCACTGATTAATTCTGTGCCAACTGTCTGACATATATTCCATGTCTGTGTTCCAGGCTGCAGTGGGATTGCCGTGTTGTGTGACAATGCGTCCTGTTCTCCTCATTGTGGGAATAATCTTTTCCCTAATCCAGGGAAATGTGGGTAAAATCCAGTCACTGATTCGCACACCTCCATCCGAAAAACATAAATTTATTTCAGATCAGTCCTGGAGACAGACTAGTTTTCCCAAACTCAATTATCCTGCTCAAATCCAGGCTCTGATGTTCCGGATTATCCAGTTACAGGGAGGAGGGTCTGATGTTCCCGGGATTATCCAGTTACAGGGAGGAGGGTCTGATGTTCCCGGGATTATCCAGTTACAGGGAGGAGGGTCTGATGTTCCGGATTATCCAGTTACAGGGAGGAGGGTCTGATGTTCCCGGGATTATCCAGTTACAGGGAGGAGTGTCTGATGTTCCCGGGATTATCCAGTTACAGGGAGGAGTGTGTTAACCAGGGTTCAGGGTAAACACATTCCTCTTACAGTGAAGGGCAAGGCTGGGAGAAGTAGGGAACCCTGGATGACTCGGGATATTGAGGCCCTGGTCAAGAAGAAGAAAGAGGCACATGACATGCATAGGCAGCTGGGATCAAGTGAATCCCTTGAAGAGTATAGGGGGTGTAGGAGTAGAGTTAAGAGAGAAATCAGGAGGGCAAAAAGGGGACACAAGATTGTTTTGGCAGATAAGGCAAAGGAGAATCCAAAGAGCTTCTACAAATACATAAAGGGCAAAAGAGTAACAAGGGAGAGAGTAGGGCCTCTTAAGGGTCAACAAGGTCATCTATGTGCGGATCCACAAGAGATGGGTGAGATCCTAAATTAATATTTCTCATCAGTATTTACTGTTGAGAAAAGCATGGATGTTAGGGAACTTGGGGAAATAAATAGTGAAGTCTTGAGAAGGAGGTGCTGAAAGTCTTAAAGCGCATCAAGGTAGATAAATCCCCGGGACCTGATGAGGTATATCCCAGGACGTTGTGGGAGGCTAGGGAGGAAATTGCGGGTCCCCTAGCCGAGATATTTGAATCATCGATAGTCACGGGTGAGGTGCCTGAAGATTGGAGAGTGGCAAATGTTGTGCCTTTGTTTAAAAAGGACTGCAGGGAAAAGCCTGGGAACTACAGGCCAGTGAGCCTCACATCTGTGGTGGATAAATTGTTGGCAGGTATTTTGAGAGACAGGATCTCCAGGCATTCTATGTTCTATGTTCCCTATCATCCTGGTGTGCTCCATGTGCCTATCCAATAACCGCTTAAACGTTCCTAAAGTGTCCGACTCCACTATCACTGCAGGCAGTCCATTCCACACCCCAACCACTCTCTGCGTAAAGAACATACCTCTGATATCCTTCCTATATCTCCCACCATGAACCCTATAGTTATGCCCCCTAGTAACAGCTACATCCACCCGAGGAAATAGTCTCTGAACGTCCACTCTATCTATCCCCCTCATCATCTTATAAACCTCTATTAAGTCTCCCCTCAGCCTCCTCCGCTCTAAAGAGAAAAGCCCGAGCTCCCTCAACCTTTCCTCATAAGACCTACCCTCCAAACCAGGCAGCATCCTGGTAAATCTCCTCTGCACTCTTTCCAATGCTCCCACGCCCTTATAGTGAGGTGACCAGAACTGCACACAATATTCCAAATGTGGTCTCACCAAGGTCCTGTACAGTTGCAGCATAACCCCACGGCTCTTAAACTCAAACCCCCTGTTAATAAACGCTAACACACTATAGGTCTTCTTCATGGCTCTATCCACTTGAGTGGCAACCTTCAGAGATCTGTGGATATGAACCCAAGATCTCTCTGTTCCTCCACATTCCTCAGAACCCTACCTTTGACCCTGTAATCCGCATTCAAATTTGTCCTACCAAAATGAATCACCTCACATTTATCAGGGTTAAACTCCATCTGCCATTTTTCAGCCCAGGTCTGCATCCTATCTATGTCTCTTTGCAGCCTACAACAGCCCTCCACCTCATCCACTACTCCACCAATCCTGGTGTCATCAGCAAATTTACTGACCCACCCTTCAGCCCCCTCCTCCAAGTCATTGATAAAAATCACAACTCGCAGATGACCCAGCACTGATCCCTGTGGTACACTGCTGGTAACTGGTCTCCAGTCTGAAAATTTTCCATCCATCACCACCCTCTGTCTTCTATGAGATACAGTAAGAGTTTTAACAACACCAGGTTAAAGTCCAACAGGTTTATTTGGTAGCAAATGCCATTAGCTTTCGGAGCGCTGCTCCTTCATCAGATGGAGTGGATATCTGCTCTCAAACAGGGCACAGAGACACCAAATCAAGTTACAGAATACTGATTAGAATGCGAATCTCTACAGCCAACCAGGTCTTAAAGGTACAGACAATGTGAGTGGAGGGAGCATTAAGCACAGGTTAAAGAGATGTGTCTTGCCTCCAGACAGGACAGCCAGTGAGATTCTGCAAGTTCAGGAGGCAAGCTGTGGGAGTTACTGATAGTGTGACATGAACCCAAGATCCCGGTTGAGGCTGTCCTCATGTGTGCGGAACTTGGCTATCAGTTTCTGCTCAGCGACTCTGCGCTGTCGTGTGTCGTGAAGGCCGCCTTGGAGAACGCTTACCCGGAGATCAGAGGCTGAATGCCCGTGACTGCTGAAGTGCTCCCCCACAGGAAGAGAACAGTCTTGCCTGGTGATTGTCGAGCGGTGTTCATTCATCCGTTGTCGTAGCGTCTGCATGGTTTCCCCAATGTACCATGCCTCGGGACATCCTTTCCTGCAGCGCATCAGGTAGACAACGTTGGCCGAGTTGCAAGAGTAGGTACCGTGTACCTGGTGGATGGTGTTCTCACGTGAGATGATGGCATCTGTGTCGATGATCCGGCACGTCTTGCAGAGGTTGCTGTGGCAGGGTTGTGTGGTGAGATGGTCACTGTTCTCCTGAAGGCTGGGTAGTTTGCTGCGGACAATGGTCTGTTTGAGTTTGTGCGGTTGTTTGAAGGCAAGAAGTGGGGGTGTGGGGCTGGCCTTGGCGAGATGTTTGTCTTCATCAATGACATGTTGAAGTCTCCGGAGGAGATGCCGTAGCTTCTCCGCTCCGGGGAAGTACTGGACGACGAAGGGTACTCTGTCCACTGTGTCCCGTGTTTGTCTTCTGAGGAGGTCGGTGCGGTTTTTCGCTGTGGCGCGTTGGAACTGTTGATCGATGAGTCGAGCGCCATATCCTGTTCTTATGAGGGCATCTTTCAGCGTCTGGAGGTGTCTGTAGCGATCCTCCTCATCCGAGCAGATCCTGTGGATACGGAGGGCTTGTCCGTAGGGGATGGCTTCTTTAACGTGTTTAGGGTGGAAGCTGGAGAAGTGGAGCATCGTGAGGTTATCCGTGGGCTTGCGGTACAGTGAGGTGCTGAGGTGACCGTCCTTAATGGAGATGCGTGTGTTCCAAGAATGCAACCGATTCCGGAGAGTAGTCCATGGTGAGTCTGATGGTGGGATGGAACTTGTTGATGTCATCATAGAGTTGTTTCAGTGATTGTTCACCATGAGTCCAAAGGAAGAAAATGTCATCGATGTATCTAGTGTATAGCATCGGTTGAAGGTCCCGTGCAGTGAAGAAGTCTTGTTTGAACCTGTGCATGAAGATGTTGGCATATTGAGGTGTGAATTTGGTGCCCATGGCTGTTCCGTGTGTTTGGATGAAGAACTGGTTGTTGAAGGTGAAGACATTGTGGTCCAGGATGAAGCGGATGAGGTGTAAAATTGCATCTGGAGATTGGCAGTTGTCGACGTTGAGCACTGAGGCCGTTGCAGCAATTCCATCGTCGTGGGGGATGCTGGTGTAGAGTGCCGAGACATCCATTGTGACGAGGAGCGCTCCTGGTTCAACTGCTCCATGTGTGCCGAGTTTCTGTAGGAAGTCCGTCGTGTCGCGACAAAAGCTGGGGGTTCTTTGTACAATGGGTTTCAGGATGCCCTCGACATAGCCGGAGAGGTTCTCGCACAGGGTTCCATTGCCCGATACGGTGGGACAGCCGGGTGTGTTTGCCTTGTGTATCTTCGGGAGGCAGTAGAGATCTCCAACACGGGGAGTATGTGGGATGAGAGCACGGAGGGTGCTCTGAAGGTCCGGATCAAAGGTCTTGATCAGAGTGTTGAGTTGACGGGTGTGTTCTTTGGTCGGATCTGTGGGTAACTGTCTGTAGTGTTCCTCGTTGTTCAGTTGTCGGTACACTTCTTTGCAGCAATCCGTTCTGTTCAGTATGACGATGGCCCCTCCTTTGTCTGCTGGTTTGATGACAATGTTGCGGTTGGTCTTGAGAGCATGGATGGCGTTGCGTTGTGCTTGGGTGATGTTCGGGGCTGTCTTGTGAGTGCGGCTGATGAATTTGGTGTTGACGCACCTCGTGACGGCTTGGGCATACATGTCAAGTCGAGGGCAGCGGCCTTCCGGAGGAGTCCAATTCAACTCTTTCCTCTTCGGTTGCACTGCGGATCTCTCTGTCGCCTGTTCCGGTTCATTGGCTATCTCATTGTGTTCACTGTTGGCCTCTTGGGGTTTGTGGAAGAACTCCCGCAGCCTCATTCGCCTGATGAATTCCTCTGTGTCCGCTGCGAGACTGATGGGGTCTATTTTGGTGGTGGGGCAAAAGTTGAGCCCTTGGCTGAGAACTTCGATTTCATCTGGTTGAAGTGTGTAGTCGGACAAGTTGACAATGGACTTCCCTGCAGTGGTACTGTTTCCTACTGTGGTACCGGGGGAGGCTTGGTTGCTGCTGGTGGCGATGCCGAGTTTCTCAAGTTTCCTGTTCTTGGTGTGCATGTAGATGGTGCAGTTCCTGTGTCTCGTCTGCTTGGCAGAGTTTCGCAGCTGGTCCGCGTCCTGAGCGCAAGTTGAGAATATGGATTCGATCTTGGTTTCCAGGCTGCAGCGTTTTCTGTAGAGCTGGTGTATAGAACATAGAACATAGAAAGCCACAGCACAAACAGGCCCTTCGGCCCACAAGTTGCGCTGATCATATCCCTACCTCTAGGCCTATCTATAGCCCTCAATCCCATTAAATCCCATGTACTCATCCAGAAGTCTCTTAAAAGACCCCAACGAGTTTGCCTCCACCACCACCGACGTCAGCCGATTCCACTCACCCACCACCCTCTGAGTGAAAAACTTACCCCTGACATCTCCTCTGTACCTACCCCCCAGCACCTTAAACCTGTGTCCTCTCGTATGAGGTGGTTGAGGAGGGTGAGAGAGGTCCACATTATGACTTCTATAGACTTCCCCTTCACGAATCCGTGTTGACTATCCCGGATTAAGCTGCATCTTTCCAAATGGTCATAAATCCTATCACTCAGGACCTTTTCCATTAGCTTACCGACCACCGAAGTAAGACTAACCGGCCTCTAATTACCAGGGTCATTCCTACTTCCTTTCTTGAACAGAGGAACAACATTCACCACTCTCCAGTCCTCTGGCACTATCCCTGTGATGTGGAGATGCTGGCGTTGGACTGGGGTAAACACAGTAAGAAGTTTAACAACACCAGGTTAAAGTCCAACAGGTTTATTTGGTAGCAAAAGCCACACAAGCTTTCAGAGCCTTAAGCTCCTTCTTCAGGTGAGTGGGAATTCTGTTCACAAACAGGGCATAAAAAGACACAAACTCAATTTACAAAATAATGGTTGGAATGCGAATACTTACAGCGAATCAAGTCTTAAAGGTACAAAGTGGAGAGAGCATCAAGACAGGACAGCCAGACAGGACAGCCAGTGAAATTCTGCAAGTCCAGGCAAGCTGTGGGGATTACAGATAGTGTGACATGAACCCAATATCCCGGGTGAGGCCGTCCTCGTGTGTGCGTAACACCTGGCCATCCCATCGTATCGGGCAATGGAACCCTGTGCGAGAACCTCTCCGGCTACGTCGAGGGCATCCTGAAACCCATTGTACAAAGAACCCCCAGCTTTTGTCGCGACACGACGGACTTCCTACAGAAACTCAGCACACATGGAGCAGTTGAACCAGGAGCACTCCTCGTCACAATGGATGTCTCAGCTCTCTACACCAGCATCCCCCATGATGATGGCATTGCTGCAACTGCCTCAGTACTCAATGCCGTCAACTGCCAGTTTCCAGATGCAATTTTACAACTCATCCGCTTCATCCTGGACCACAATGTCTTCACCTTCAACAACCAGTTCCTCACCCAGACACACGGACCAGCCATGGGGACCAAATTCGCACCTCAATATGCCAACATCTTCGTGCACATGTTCGAACAAGACTTCTTCACCGCGCAGGACCTTCAACCGATGCTATACACTAGATACATCGATGAACAGTACAGCACAGGAACAGGCCCTTCGGCCCTCCAAGCCCGCGCCGCTCCCTGGTCCAAACTAGACCATTCTTTTGTATCCCCCCATTCCCACTCCGTTCATGTGGCTGTCTAGATATGTCTTAAACATTCCCAGTGTGTCCGGCAGCGCATTCCAGGCCCCCACCACCCTCTGTGTAAAATACGTCCTTCTGATATCCGTGGTAAACCTCTCCCCCCACCCCCCCCTTCCCCCCCCCCTCACCATGAACATAGAACATAGAAAGCCACAGCACAAACAGGCCCTTCGGCCCACAAGTTGCGCCGATCACATCCCCACCTCTAGGCCTATCTATAGCCCTCAATCCCATTAAATCCCATGTACTCATCCAGAAGTCTCTTAAAAGACCCCAACGAGTTTGCCTCCACCACCACCGACGTCAGCCGATTCCACTCACCCACCACCCTCTGAGTGAAAAACTTACACCTGACATCTCCTCTGTACCTACCCCCCAGCACCTTAAACCTGTGTCCTCTCGTAGCAACCATTTCAGCCCTTGGAAATAGCCTCTGAGAGTCTACCCTATCCAGACCTCTCAACATCTTGTAAACCTCTATCAGGTCACCTCTCATCCTTCGTCTCTCCAGGGAGAAGAGACCAAGCTCCCTCAACCTATCCTCATAAGGCATGCCCCCCAATCCAGGCAACATCCTTGTAAATCTCCTCTGCACCCTTTCAATGGCTTCAACATCTTTCCTGTAATGAGGTGACCAGAACTGCGCGCAGTACTCCAAGTGGGGTCTAACCAGGGTCCTATAAAGCTGCAGCATTATCTCCCGACTCCTAAACTCAATCCCTCGATTAATGAAGGCCAGTACGCTGTACGCCTTCTTGACCGCATCCTCCACCTGCGAGGCCGATTTAAGAGTCCTATGGACCCGGACCCCAAGGTCCTTCTGATCCTCTACACTGCTAAGAATGGTACCCTTCATATTATACTGCTGCTTCATCCCATTGGATCTGCCAAAATGGATCACCACACACTTATCCGGGTTGAAGTCCATCTGCCACTTCTCCGCCCAGTCTTGCATTCTATCTATGTCTCGCTGCAACTTCTGACATCCCTCCAAACTATCCACAACACCACCTACCTTGGTGTCGTCAGCAAACTTACCAACCCATCCCTCCACTTCCTCATCCAGGTCATTTATGAAAATGACAAACAGCAAGGGTCCCAGAACAGATCCCTGGGGCACTCCACTGGTCACTGACCTCCATGCAGAGAAAGACCCCTCCACAGCCACTCTCTGCCTTCTGCAGGCAAGCCAGTTCTGGATCCACAAGGCAACAGCCCCTTGGATCCCATGCCCTCTCACTTTCTCAAGAAGTCTTGCATGGGGGACCTTATCGAACGCCTTGCTGAAGTCCATATAGACCACATCCACCGCTCTTCCTTCGTCAATGTGTTTGGTCACATTTTCAAAGAACTCAACCAGGCTCGTAAGGCACGACCTACCCTTGACAAAGCCGTGCTGACTACTTTTGATCATACTAAACTTCTCTAGATGATCATAAATCCTGTCTCTCAGGATCCTCTCCATCAACTTACCAACCACTGAGGTTAGACTCACCGGTCGGTAATTTCCCGGGCTGTCCCTGTTCCCTTTCTTGAATATAGGGACCACATCTGCAATCCTCCAATCCTCCGGAACGTCTCCCGTCTCCATCGACGATGCAAAGATCATCGCCAAAGGCTCCGCAATCTCCTCCCTCGTCTCCCACAGTAACCTGGGGTACATCCCATCCGGTCCCGGCGACTTACCAACCTTGATGCCATTCAATAGTTCCAACACATCCTCTTTCTTTATGTCCACATGCTCGATCCTTTCTGTCCACCGCAAACCAGCAGTACAACCACCCAGATCCCTTTCCACCGTGAATACCGAGGTAAAGTATTCATTAAGCAGCTCCGCCATTTCTAACGGTTCCACACAAACTTTTCCCCCTTCACCTTTTAAGGGTCCTATGCCTTCACATCTCATCCTTTTACTCTTGACATATTTGTAGAAAGCCTTGGGATTCTCCTTAATCTTACCCGCCAAGGCCTTCTCATGACCCCTTCTCGCTCTCCTAATTTCCTTCTTAAGCTCCTTCCTACATCCCGTATACTCCTCTAAATCCTTAACACCTCCTAGCTCTCTGAACCTTCTGTACGCCTCTCTTTTCTTATTCACCAGGTTCATCACAACCTTCGTGCACCACGGTTCCCGTACCCTACCAACACCCCCCTGTCTCATCGGAACGTTGTCATGCAGAGCTCCAGACAAACATTCCTTGAAAATCCTCCACTTTCCTTCGGTACTTTTCCCCAAGAATGCCTCCTTCCAATTTACCCGTCTAATTTCCTCCCTGATGACACTGTATTTCCCTTTACTCCAGAGAAACACTTTCCTAGCCTGCCTGATCCTATCTCTTTCCAATGCTATCGTGAAGGAGATAGAATTATGATCGCTATCCCCAAGATGCTCACCCACCGAGAGATCCTCCACCTGTCCAGGTTCATTAGCCAGCACCAGATCAAGTACAGCCTCTCCTCTAGTAGGCTTATCCACATACTGTGTCAGGAAACTCTCCTGAACACACCTAACAAACTCCTCTCCATCCAAACCCCTAGCCCTAGGGATATTCCAATCTATGTTTGGGAAATTAAAATCTCCCATCACGACAACTCTGTTATTCCTACATCTCTCCAGGATCTGTTTCCCCATCTGCTCCTCAACATCTCTGTTACTATTGGGCGGCCTATAGAAAACACCCAGCAACGTTACCGACCCCTTCCTGTTCCTAACCTCCACCCACAGAGACTCCGTAGTCAATCCCTCCACGGCGTCCACCTTCTCTACAGCCGTGACACTATCCCTGATCAACAGTGCCACTCCCCCCCCTCTCTTGCCTCCCTCCCTGTCCTTCCTGAAACATCTAAAACCCGGCACCTGAAGCACCCAGTCCTGTCCCTGAGACATCCAAGTCTCCGTAATGGCCACCACATCACAATTCGAAGCAGCAATCCACGCTCTAAGCTCATCCACTTTATTCACTACACCTATGACCCCTCGTAAACGTCACCACCGACCTGGGAAAAAGCTTCCCACCGTTCACCCTATCTATGCCTTTCATAATTTTATACACCTCTATTAGGTCACCCCTCATCCTCCGTCTTTCCAGGGAGAACAACCCCAGTTTACCCAATCTCTCCTCATAACTAAGCCCTTCCATACCAGGCAACATCCTGGTAAACCTCCTCTGCACTCTCTCTAAAGCCTCCACGTCCTTCTGGTAGTGTGGCGACCAGAACTGGGTGCAGTATTCCAAATGCGGCCGAACCAACGTTCTATACAACTGCAACATCAGACCCCAACGTTTATACTCTATGGCCCGTCCGACAAAGGCAAGCATGCCATATGCCTTATTCACCACCTTCTCCACCTGTGCTGCCACCTTCAAGGATCTGTGGACTTGCACACCCAAGTCCCTCTGCGTATCTACACCCTTTATGGTTCTGCCATTTATCGTATAGCTCCCCCCTACGTTAGTTCTACCAAAATGCATCACTTCGCATTTATCAGGATTGAACTCCATCTGCCATTTCTTTGCCCAAATTTCCAGCCTATCTATATCCTTCTGTAGCCTCTGACAATGCTCCTCACCATCTGCAAGTCCTGCCAATTTTGTGTCGTCCGCAAACTTACTGATCACCCCAGTTACACCTTCTTCCAGATCGTTTATATAAATCACAAACAGCAGAGGTCCCAATACAGAGCCCTGCGGAACACCACTAGTCAGAGGCATCCAGCCGGAAAAAGACCCTTCCACTACCACCCTCTGTCTTCTGTGACCAAGCCAGTTCTCCACCCATCGAGCCACCTCCCCCTTTATCCCATGAGATCCAACCTTTTTCACCAGCCTACCATGAGGGACTTTGTCAAACGCTTTACTAAAGTCCATATAGACGACATCCACGGCCCTTCCCTCATCAACCATTCTGGTCACTTCTTCAAAAAACTCCACCAGGTCAGTGAGGCATGACCTCCCTCTCACAAACCCATGCTGACTATCGTTAATGAGTTTATTCCTTTCTAAATGCGCATACATCCTATCTCTAAGAATCCTCTCCAACAACTTCCCGACCATGGACGTCAAGCTCACCGGCCTATAATTACCCGGGTTATCCTTCCTACCCTTCTATAATAACGGGACCACATTAGCTATCCTCCAATCCTCTGGGACCTCACCTGTGTCCAGTGACGAGACAAAGATTTGCGTCAGAGGCCCAGCGATTTCATCTCTCGTCTCCCTGAGCAGCCTTGGATAGATTCCATCAGGCCCTGGGGATTTGTCAGTCTTTATATTCCCTAAAAAACCTCACACTTCCTCCCTTGTAATGGAGATTTTCTCTAACGGGTCAACACTCCCCTCCGAGACACTCGCAGTCAACACATTCCTCTCTTTGTGAATACCAATGCAAAGTATTCATTTCAGATCTCCCCTACTTCTTTGGGCTCCAAGCATAATTCCCCACTATTGTCCCTGAGAGGTCCGATTTTTTTTTTTCCTGACAACCCTTTTGTTCCTAACGTATGAATAAAATGCCTTGGGATTCTCCTTAATCCTGTCTGCCAAGGACATTTCGTGACCCCTTTTTGCCCTTCTAATTCCCCGTTTGAGTTCTTTCCTACTTTCTTTGTGCTCCTCCAGAGCTCCCTCCGTTTTTAGCTGCCTGGACCTAACATATGCCTCTCTTTTCTTTTTGACCAGTCCCTCAATTTCCCTGGTTATCCACGGTTCTCGAATCCTACCCTTCCTACCCTTCTTTTTTACAGGCACATGCCTGTCCTGTAGCCCTAACAACCGTTCCTTAAAAGACTCCCACATGCCAGATGTGGATTTACCCTCAAACAGCCTCTCCCAATCAAGAGCTGCCAATTTCTGCCTAATCCCACTAAAGTTAGCCTTCCCCCAATCCAACACCTTACCCTTGGGACACCACTCATCCTTTTCCATCACTATCCTAAAGCTAACAGAATTGTGGTCACTATTTGCCACATGTTCCCAGACCGAAACTTTGAAGACCTGACCGGGCTCATTCCCCAGTACTAGGTCCAGTATAGCCCCCTCTCGAGTCGGGCTATCTACATATTGTTCCAAAGAACCCTCCTGTACGCATTTTACAAATTCCTCACCATTCAGAGTCCCAGTATCCCCTGACATATCCGTTCTTCCACTTCCCTTGGGCTGTTGGGGGGCCTGTAGTATACCCCCAACATAGTGACTGCGCCCTTCCTGTTTCTAAGCTCCACCCAGAGTGACTCGTTACATGACCCCTCTGAATTGTCCTCCCTCTGCACCGCTGTAATGTGCTCTCCAACTAATACTGCTACTCCCCCACCTCTTTTGGCCCCTCCTCTGTCTCGCCTAAAACACTTGTACCCCGGAATATTCAGCTGCCAGTCCTGTCCCTCTTTCAACCAAGTCTCTGTCACTGCAACCACATCCAAATTCCTCGTGAGCATTAAGGCCCTAAGTTCATCTGTCTTACCTGCTACGCTCCTTCCATTGAAGTATAAGCACTCCAGACCTCCAGGCCCAGTGAGGTCATCCTCCCCCAGAGTGCTCTTCTTCTTTGCCAGCCTTGTCCTGGCCCCAAGCTCGTCCCCAGCCTCTACACTTGAAGACCTAATATTTTGATCCCCACCCCCCTGCCATACTAGTTTAAACCCCCCCGAACTGCACTCGCAAAAGTCCCAGCCAACTTAGTTGTGACCCGTCCTTCTTGTACAGGTGCCATCCTCTCCTGAAAACTTCCCATTGATCTAGGAAAATGAAGCCCTCCCTCCTGGACCAGTCCTTTAGCCAAGCATTCAATTGTACTAACTCCCTATTCTTAGCCTCACTGGCACGAGGCATTGGGAGCAGCCCAGAGATGGCCACCCTGGAGGCCCTACCTTTTAGCCTATTTCCCAACTCCCTGTAAATTTGTGAAGAGTAGAAGGATGAGATGTGAAGGAATAGGACCTATAAAAGGTGAAGGTGAGAAAGTCTGTACAGAACCAGAAGAAATAGCAGAGGAGCTTAATGAATACTTTACCTCGGTATTCACAGTGGAAAAAGACCTGGGTGGTTGTACTACAGGATTGCGGAGGACTGAAAAGATTGAGTTTGTGGACATTAAGAATGAGGATGTGTTGGAAATTTCGAATAGCATCAAGATAGATAAGTCGCCGGGACCGGATGGGATGTACCCCAGGTTACTGTGGGAGGCGAGGGAAGAGATTGCAGAGCCTCTGGCGATGATCTTTGCGTCGTCAATGGAGACGGGAGAGATTTTGGAGGATTGCAGATGTAGTTCCTATATTCAAGAAAGGGAATAGGGATAGCCTAGGAAATTACTGACCGGTGAGTCTAACCTCAGTGGTTGGTAAGTTGATGGAGATGATCCTGAGGGACAAGATTTATGAACATTTGGAGAAGTTTAGTATGCTCAAAAGTAGTCAGCATGGCTTTGTCAAAGGCAAATCATGCCTTACGAGCCTGGTGGAGTTCTTTGAAATTGTCACTCAACACATTGACGAAGGAAAAGGAGTAGATGTGGTTTACATGGACTTCAGGAAGGCGTTTGATCAGGTCCCCCATGCAAAACATCGCGAGAAAGTGAGAGGGCATGGGATCCAAGGGGCTGTTGCCTTGTGGATCCAGAACTGGCTTGCCTTCAGAAGGCAGAGAGTGGTTGTAGATGGGTCTTTTTCTGAATGGAGGTCGGTCACCAGTGGAGTGCCCCAGGGATCTGTCCTGGGACCCTTGCTGTTTGTCATTTTCATAAATGACCTGGATGAGGAAGTGGAGGGATGGGTTGGTAAGTTTGCCGACGACATGAAGGTTGGTGGTGTTGTGGATAGTCTGGAGGGATGTCAGAAGCTGCAGCGTGACATAGAACATAGAAAGCCACAGCACAAACAGGCCCTTTGGCCCACAAGTTGCGCTGATCATATCCCTACCTCTAGGCCTATCTATAGCCCTCAATCCCATTAAATCCCATGTACTCATCCAGAAGTCTCTTAAAAGACCCCAACGAGTTTGCCTCCACCACCACCGACGTCAGCCGATTCCACTCACCCACCACCCTCTGAGTGAAAAACTTACCCCTGACATCTCCTCTGTACCTACCCCCCAGCACCTTAAACCTGTGTCCTCTCGTAGCAACCATTTCAGCCCTTGGAAATAGCCTCTGAGAGTCTACCCTATCCAGACCTCTCAACATCTTGTAAACCTCTATCAGGTCACCTCTCATCCTTCGTCTCTCCAGGGAGAAGAGACCAAGCTCCCTCAACCTACCCTCATAAGGCATGCCCCCCAATCCAGGCAACATCCTTGTAAATCTCCTCTGCACCCTTTCAATGGCTTCAACATCTTTCCTGTAATGAGGTGACCAGAACTGCGCGCAGTACTCCAAGTGGGGTCTAACCAGGGTCCTATAAAGCTGCAGCATTATCTCCCGACTCCTAAACTCAATCCCTCGATTAATGAAGGCTAGTACGCCGTACGCCTTCTTGACCGCATCCTCCACCTGCGAGGCCGATTTAAGAGTCCTATGGACCCAGACCCCAAGGTCCTTCTGATCCTCTACACTGCTAAGAATGGTACCCTTCATATTATACTGCTGCTTCATCCCATTGGAACTGCCAAAATGGATCACTACACACTTATCCGGGTTGAAGTCCATCTGCCACTTCTCCGCCCAGTCTTGCATTCTATCTATGTCTTGCTGCAACTTCTGACATCCCTCCAAACTATCCACAACACCACCTACCTTGGTGTCGTCAGCAAACTTACCAACCCATCCCTCCACTTCCTCATCCAGGTCATTTATGAAAATGACAAACAGCAAGGGTCCCAGAACAGATCCCTGGGGCACTCCACTGGTCACATATGTAAGGGGAAGTTTCTCGCCCGGATGGAATGCATCCCAGGGTACTGACAGAAATGTCAGAGGTAATAGCGGATGCGTTAGTGGTTATTTATCAAAATTCGTTGGATTCTGGGGTAGTGCCGGCGGATTGGAAAACGGCTAATGTTACGCCGCTGTTTAAAAAAGGAAATAGACAAAAGGCGGGTAACTACAGGCCGGTCAGCTTAACGTCTGTCGTTGGGAAAATGCTGGAATCCATCATTAAAGAAGAAATAGCAGGCCATCTGGATAAGAATGGTTTGATTAAGCAGACGCAGCATGGATTCATGAGGGGAAAGTCGTGCTTGACGAACATGTTGGATTTTTATGAAGATGTGACGAGGGCGGTTGATGGAGGAGAACCGGTGGATGCGGTGTTTTTGGATTTCCAAAAGGCGTTTGATAAGGTGCCTCACAAAAGGTTGCTGAAGAAGATTGGGTCACACGGAGTTGGGGGTAGGGTGTTAGCGTTGATTGGGGATTGGCTATCCGACAGGAAGCAGAGAGTCGGAATAAATGGGTGTTTTTCTGGTTGGCAGATGGTAACTAGTGGCGTGCCGCAGGGATCGGTACTGGGGCCTCAACTATTTACCATTTATATCGACGATCTGGAGGAGGGGACTGAGTGTAGGGTAACAAAGTTTGCAGATGACACAAAGATAAGTGGAAAAGTGAATCGTGTGGAGGGCGTAGAAGGTGTGCAGGGAGATTTGGACAGGCTGAGTGAGTGGGCGAGGATCTGGCAGATGGAGTATAACGTTAACAAATGCGAGGTTATTCACTTTGGAAGAAATAATAGCAAATTGGATTATTATCTAAATGGAAAGAAATTACAACATGCTGCTGTGCAGAGGGACCTGGGGGCCCTTGTGCATGAGACGCAAAAACCCAGTCTGCAGGTGCAACAGGTGATCAAGAAGGCAAATGGGATGTTGGCCTATATCACAAGGGGGATAGAATATAAAAGCAGAGATCATAGAAATCATAGAATCATAGAAACCCTACAGTGCAGAAAGAGGCCATTCGGCCCATCGAGTCTGCACCGACCACAATCCCACCCAGGCCCTACCCTCTTATCCCTACATATTTACCTGCTAATCCCTCTAATCTATGCATCCCAGGACACTAAGGGGCAATTTTAGCATAGCCAATCAACCTAACCCGCACATCTTTGGACTGTGGGAGGAAACCGGAGCACCCGGAGGAAACCCACGCAGACACGAGGAGAATGTGCAAACTCCACACAGACAGTGACCAAAGCCGGGAATCGAACCCAGGTCCCTGGAGCTGTGAAGCAGCAGTGCTAACCACTGTGCTACCATGCCGTCCAGAGATGTCTTGCTGCATCTGTACAGGGCATTGGTGAGGCCGCAGCTGGAATACTGTGTGCAGTATTGGTCCCCTTATTTGTGGAAGGATATATTGGCCTTGGAGGGAGTGCAGAGAAGGTTCACCAGGTTGATACCAAAGATGAGGGGTGTTGATTATGAGGAGAGACTGAGCAGATTGGGTTTGTACTCGTTGGAATTTAGAAGGCTGAGGGGGGATCTTATAGAGACCTATAAGATAATGAAGGGGCTGGATAGGGTAGAGGTGGAGAGATTCTTTCCACTTAGAAAGGAAGCTAGAACTCGAGGGCACAGCCTCAAAATAAAGGGGGGTCAGTTTAGGACAGAGTTGAGGAGGAACTTCTTCTCTCAGAGGGTGGTGAATCTCTGGAATTCTCTGCCCACTGAAGTGGTGGAGGCTACCTCGTTGAATATGTTTAAATCACGGATAGATGGATTCCTGATCGGTAAGGGAATTAGGGGTTATAGGGATCAGGCGGGTAAGTGGAACTGATCCACTTCAGATCAGCCATGATCTTATTGAATGGCAGGGCAGGCTCGAGGGGCTAGATGGCCTACTCCTGCTCCTAGAATCATTCTAGAATCATAGAAACCCTACAATACAGAAAGAGGCCATTCGGCCCATCGAGTCTGCACCGACCACAGTCCCACCCAGGCCCTCCCCCTACATATTTTACCCACTAATCCCTCTAACCTACACATCTCAGGACACTAAGGGACAATTTTAGCATGGCCAATCAACCTAACCCGCACATCTTTGGACTGTGGGAGGAAACCGGAGCACCCGGAGGGAAACCCATGCAGACACGAGGAGAATGTGCAAACTCCACACAGACAGTGACCCAAGCCGGGAATTGAACCCGGGACCCTGGAGCTGTGAAGCAGCAGTGCTAACCACTGTGCTACCGTGCCGCCCCTATTTCTCCTATTTCTTATGTTCTTATGCTTCCTACCAGCATAAAAGACAAGCAGACATGAGTACAGTACAAAAAGGCAACACAAACTTTATTCTCTGTTTAAAATAACAGAAACCGCAGGCCTGGGGAGAGACAGCTGCTCGTCAACTGCTCTGCCCGGCCATTGTGCACTTTACAATTTATAGGGTTTTGAACTTCACGCCAAACATATGGTAATAGGCTCATCATTTACTCCCGGTTACATGATCAGTGCCTGCTAATCACACAAAGCAGTGGCACAATAGC
Source organism: Mustelus asterias (assembly GCF_964213995.1). NCBI lineage: Eukaryota > Metazoa > Chordata > Chondrichthyes > Carcharhiniformes > Triakidae > Mustelus > Mustelus asterias. Next base: position 201,485,822 of record NC_135801.1, read on the forward strand.
AAGACATTAAAAAGCCATTATAGATAGATGGAATTGATCTGTGGCTGATGATGATGTGAACCCATTTCCCTGGGCTGATCTCTTTCTGGAGGGTTCCCTTTGTGTTTTGAGCTTCTTGCATAATCTAATCAGTTGAGCTATTGTCTATGTTTTCCCTGCTCGGAGTCTAAAGTGATGAGGCTGTCTGAAGTGGTGAAGGGGTGCCCATTGCTGTGAGCTGCTGACAATATTTTAAAGTAAATTTGATATACACGCGTAAAAATGTCCATGATATTAAGCATAAAAGTCATCCTGAGCATAAAGGTCACCCCCTTCAACCCCTCCTCTTGCTCCTGGGCACCGTCCTTGCGCCCCAGTGAGGACACCATTTCAATTGAATCGTCCGATGATTTCTGAGTTGAGATTCCGGAGCGTTTAAAAGATGTTCGGTAGTTCATCAAAGAGTCTTTGTTTTTTCTCAGTTGACAGACCTGGCGTGATCCGTGTTCCTCTAAGCTCCAATGATGGGTGTCAGCTGGGGGTGTCTCCATGGTGGTCTTTAAATAAATGTTGTCGCTGCCTGGGCAGTGTGGTCACGGAGCTGCGGTGGAGAAGGGGTCTCGGTGCGATACGCGGTGACAGCAGTTAGCCTGGGCACAAAACCTTTACAAATTGCACTTATACAGACTGACAGCACACAGCAAGCAATGACTGTGCCAATTAGAACCATGGCTCCCTGTATTAAAAATGTCCCCCATGAGCCCCCCATCAGCCAATCCATCCAGCTGCTGTTGGGGATCTCATATAGTTTTGTCACTTCGTTGTGAATGTGTTCCACTAGATTGGTGAGGTTCTCTGAGGCGTCAGGGATGTATGTACAGCATTCTGTTCCTATTAAGGCACAGGTAACTCCCTTACTCGCAAGGAGATAATCTAAGGCAAGGCGGTTCTGTAGGGCTACTGTCCTAAGGGCTGTCAGCTCGCTGTTTACCTCTGCCACAGCCTCCGCAGTAGCATTCGCAACTTCTTCCAGAATGCGAGCTTCTTTCTGTACTCGTGCTGTGAGTTCGCCCATCTGTAATCCTCGCTCTCCCAGGGAAGGGAAAAGGACTCCCAGGTACGGAAAGAACCCCCTCCTCTGCCTACCCCCCCTTCCACCGGGGATGGTCCTTTAGGGTGGGGATGTGGTGTATGTAGGGAATAGCATAGCTTAGATAGCATGTCCCTGTCCCTGTCCAATCATGGGGTAACAAAGAACAAAGAACAAAGAACAGTACAGCACAGGAAACAGGCCCTTCGGCCCTCCAAGCCTGTGCCGCTCCTTGGTCCAACTAGACCAATCGTTTGTATCCCTCCATTCCCAGGCTGCTCATGTGACTATCCAGGTAAGTCTTAAACGATGTCAGCGTGCCTGCCTCCACCACCCTACTTGGCAGCGCATTCCAGGCCCCCACCACCCTCTGTGTAAAAAACGTCCCTCTGATGTCTGAGTTATACTTCGCCCCTCTCAGCTTGAGCCCGTGACCCCTCGTGATCGTCACCTCCGACCTGGGAAAAAGCTTTCCACTGTTCACCCTATCTATACCCTTCATAATCTTGTATACCTCTATTAGATCTCCCCTCATTCTCCGTCTTTCCAAGGAGAACAACCCCAGTCTACCCAATCTCTCCTCATAGCTAAGACCCTCCATACCAGGCAACATCCTGGTAAACCTTCTCTGCACTCTCTCTAACGCCTCCACGTCCTTCTGGTAGTGCGGCGACCAGAACTGGATGCAGTACTCCAAATGTGGCCTAACCAGCGTTCTATACAGCTGCATCATCAGACTCCAGCTTTTATACTCTATACCCCGTCCTATAAAGGCAAGCATACCATATGCCTTCTTCACCACCTTCTCCACCTGTGTTGCCACCTTCAAGGATTTGTGGACTTGCACACCTAGGTCCCTCTGTGTTTCTATACTCCTGATGACTCTGCCATTTATTGTATAACTCCTCCCTACATTATTTCTTCCAAAATGCATCACTTCGCATTTATCCGGATTAAATTCCATCTGCCACCTCTCCGCCCAATTTTCCAGCCTATCTATATCCTGCTGTATTGCCCGACAATGCTCTTCGCTATCCGCAATTCCAGCCATCTTCGTGTCATCCGCAAACTTGCTGATTACACCAATTACACCTTCTTCCAAATCATTTATATAACCAAGGGTGTGCCCTGGGACCGCAGACAAAGTAAGTTCCATTATAAGCAGCAGGGCTGTGTAAAATTCCTGGCTGCAGAAGGATCTGCCCCGTGCTGTTTGGTGCACACTGGACTCGAAGGGAACTATCGGGTGCTGCTGGAGTAATGTTGAAGGCCTGGTTACAGTCGCTCTTCCCTACTCTGAGGGCCCTGTCTGTCCCTGTTTTGGATATACAGACTGGCCCGACTGGGCGCCCTATCCCAGTGGTGTTTGTCAGGGTCGGGGAGGGTGGCTGGTGTGTGCGGTCGTAACCCGGCAGTCGCCATTTACCGAGTGTCCCTGCCTTGCACCCAGCAGACTGTAGTTTCTCCTGTATAGATTTAAGGTGGTGCGTGAGGCTCCTGCCGGCTTCCTGTATAACCCACTCTCCGGTCTCTTGGGCTGTTAAAGGGATTGGCCTGAGGGGGATTCCACCTTTGGAATGTATTGGAATGTGGGCACATATCCAGCATTTAGATGCATTCCATTTCTCAGCATATACACGTGACATATACAAGTACGTATTTACATTCAACTCGCGTCGGTAACGGTTTGAAAGACAATCTCCCCTGCTAAACAGTAAAGCATAAAAACAAACAGCGATTTATACATCTTCCTGTCCGGTGCTGTGACCTGCCCGAAAAACAGCTACAATGAGCTTGGAGGTACAATTATTATTATTAGACTCGCGTTACTGGATCATTGCCGTCTTCACATCTTTTTAGTTGTGTCCAATGTTTCCATTGCCCCTTTCCCCTGATTTCGAGGCAGGCGCAGGTATCCCCACTAATGAGGACTCGGTGTGGGCCCGACCACCGGGGGCGCTAGACCAGGCCTTTCAGGTAGCAATTTAACCATTACTTGGGATCCTGCTTTTGGCAGCGTGGCCTGTTCAGGGTACTGCCTTTCTTTATCTTAAACTTCCTGCTGTTCTCTCGCTTGCTGTCTCATTTCTTTTAGCTGCTCACTCAGTTCTAAGACATATCTGCTGATTTTGATTTTTTCTTTTAAGGGTCCCAAATCTTCCCCTCCGGTCATTGTGCCTTGGGGTAATTGCATGGCCCACCTGGTCATCAGTTTGTGAGGGGTTAATCCCGTAACGCGATTTGGGGATGAGTTCCATAAGCACAGTGGGTCGGACCTCTGTCCACCTGCTGTGTTTTCCATGTAAAGCCTTTACGAGTGTGGACTTCAGGGTCCGATTCATCCTCTCTCCCAATCCTGAACTCTGTGGATGGTCGGGGATGTGGAACTTCTGCTTTATTCCCATCCACTCGCATGTCTTTTTCATAACCGTTCCCGTGAAGTGGGTGCCCTGATCGGAGTGGATCTGCAAAGGGACCCCCCATCTGGGAATTACTTCACTCGCTGGGATTTTTGCCACAGTGGAAGCGGTGCGATCCCGGATGGGGAAGCAGTGCGATCCCGGGTGGGGAAGCAGTGCGATCCCGGGTGGGGAAGCAGTGCGATCCCGGATGGGGAAGCAGTGCGATCCCGGGTGGGGAAGCAGTGCGATCCCGGGTGGGGAAGCAGTGTGATCCCGGGTGGGGAAGCAGTGCGATCCCGGATGGGGAAGCAGTGCGATCCCGGGTGGGGAAGCGGTGCGATCCCGGGTGGGGAAGCGGTGCGATCCCGGGTGGGGAAGCAGTGCGATCCCGGGTGGGGAAGCAGTGCGATCCCGGGTGGGGAAGCAGTGCGATCCCGGGTGGGGAATGCTTCCACCCAGCGGGTGAACTGGTCAGTTATGACTAAACAATATCTCTTGCCCCCTGAAGCGGGAAGTGGTCGTGTGAAATCTGTCTGGAGATTTTCCCACGGCCCCCGGGGTCTTGGCTGGTGATCCATTCTGGTCTTTATGGGTCACCCGGGGTTGTGCTGCGCGCATGTGATACATCGCTGACAGTATTTAGCTCTGTCTCTCCCCATCCCCGGTCACCACCAATCCCTACTCAGGAGATGGTTCATGGCGTTTCTGCCGGTGTGATCACGGCCATGGTTTAGCTGCAGCAGGGTGTGCCTGATGCAGTCTGCGGCTATTACCTTTCTTTCCTTCCTCCAGACACCCTGGGCATCTGGTTTCCCGCCCCTTTCTGGGAGACCTGCTTCTCTGCCTCGGGGGTGTCCCGGTGTAACTGGACTATGTCCACACTATCTGTGGTGATTAGCTGTTGGGAGAGTGTGACTTAAAACCTGCTGCGCTGCCTTATCAGCTGCAGCGTTCCCTGCTTGTTCTGGAGTTTCTATTTTTCTGTGCGCTTTGATTTTAATTACTGCTGCTTCTTTGGGCAGCTTTGAGGCGCGGGATAGAGCTTCAATCCTTTCCTGGTGCTTTATCCTGTCCCCCTCCCAATGTGACAAACCCCCTGCGATCCCAGGGGGTCATATAAGGCTGCTGAAGAAGATTAGGGCACACGGAGTTGGGGGTAGTGTGTTAAAGTGGATTGGGGACTGGCTATCCGACAGGAAGCAAAGAGTCGGAATAAATGGGTGTTTTTCCGGTTGGAGGAAGGTAACTAGTGGCGTGCCGCAGGGATCGGTACTCGGGCTGCAACTATTTACCATTTATATAGATGATGTGGAGGAGGGGACGGAGTGTAGGGTAACGAAGTTTGCAGACGACACAAAGATAAGTGGAAAAGTGAATCGTGTGGAGGACGGAGAAGATCTGCAGAGAGATTTGGACAGGCTGAGTGAGTGGGCGAGGATATGGCAAATGGAGTATAACGTTGATAAATGCGAGGTTATACACTTTGGAGGAAATAATAACAAATGGGATTACTATCTCAATGGAAACAAATTAAAACATGCTACCGTGCAAAGGGACCTGGGGGTCCTTGTGCATGAGACGCAAAAGCCCAGTCTGCAGGTACAACAGGTGATCAAGAAGGCAAATGGGATGTTGGCCTATATTGCGAGGGGGATAGAATATAAAAGCAGAGATGTCTTGATGCACCTGTACAGGGCATTGGTGAGGCCGCAGCTGGAATACTGTGTGCAGTATTGGTCCCCTTATATGAGGAAGGATATATTGGCATTGGAGGGAGTGCAGAGAAGGTTCACCAGGTTGATACCGGAGATGAGGGGTTTGGATTATGAGGAGAGGCTGAGGAGATTGGGTTTGTACTCGTTGGAGTTTAGAAGGATGAGGGGGGATCTTATGGAGACTTATAATATAATGCGGGGGCTGGATAGGGTGGAGGCGGAGAGATTCTTTCCACTTAGTAAGGAAGTTAAAACTAGAGGACACAGCCTCAAAATAAAGGGGGGTCGGTTTAAGACAGAGTTGAGGAGGAACTTCTTCTCCCAGAGGGTGGTGAATCTCTGGAATTCTCTGCCCACTGAGGTGGTGGAGGCTACCTCGCTGAATATGTTTAAAGCGCGGATGGATGGATTCCTGATCGGTAAGGGAATTAAGGGTTATGGGGATCAGGCGGGTAAGTGGTACTGATCCACGTCAGATCAGCCATGATCTTATTGAATGGTGGGGCAGGCTCGAGGGGCTAGATGGCCTACTCCTGCTCCTATTTCTTATGTTCTTATGTTCTTATGAGTGAATGCTTTATCGTGATCCTGGCCATTAGCTGTCCTCTGTACCGGGGCACATTTCTGGACGCTGCCGGGTTTGTACTCGGGTGGTGCACTGGGAAGTGTGCGGTACTCCGAAGACATGGTGGTCTCCGGCGCGCTAATTTTACGGGGTTCAGCTCGTAACTCTGTGATCCGAGCCTCTAAACTTGCAATACTCTTGTTCTTTTCCTCTATATCTTTTCCTGGTAAACCTGGTTCTTTACGCAGAGAGTGGTTGGGGTGTGGAATGGACTGCCTGCAGTGATAGTGGAGTCAGAAACTTTAGGAACATTTAAGCGGTTATTGGATAGGCACATGGAGCACACCAGGATGATAGGGAGTGGGATAGCTTGATCTTGGTTTCAGATAAAGCTCGGCACAACATCGTGGGCCGAAGGGCCTGTTCTGTGCTGTACTCTTCTATGTTCTATGTTCTATACGCACCGCGATCACTAACTGTTTAACTAAAATTACTGCAGCTTTTTAGAAGCGTCCCGTTGGTGGCTATTCCCTCTGTAGGGGGAAGGACGGGCAGGAGTCCCATCCCTCCGTGCACATTTCCCTGATTAGTTTCTGCTGTTGTATCCCAAATGCTCGGCTAAGAGATCCTTCTGGCCCCCATTCCAGGGAGAGGCTGTCCTCTTGCTCCCTTCCTCCCCCTACGTATGCGCAACCTACTTCGGAATCTCTGTCCTGGGGCAATCTTTCCTCGGGCTCTCCTTCATGGGGCATTCTGTCTGTCTCCCTTTCTCTCTCTCTTGTCTTTCTGTACTTTTCGCATTCCCCCTAGCCTGTACCCCGCTCCTATTGTGAGTGTTTCTGGAATCTGTCAACCCTTTCGGTTCCCTAAGTTCCTGGCTGGCAGAGGTGTGCCTAACCTACCCGCCATCCAATAAGGCCTTTTCCTTTATCCCCCTTATTGGCGCACCGGGTGGTGAGCAGGGACATGAAGGTCTGCCATGACAATGGTCCACCTCTTGTGGACGCTTACACGTCCCTCTCACAATAGGTAGCTGACCAATAGGTAGCCGACAGCAGTGTACCTGACCGTGTTACAAATTTAAAGTTCTCAATCAGTGAAATTTGTGCAGTAGCCAATCAGTGTAAGTGCACGTTTTGTACCCACTCAGTCTACAGCTGGTATACAGGTTGGAGGAAGTCCCCTCGTGGTCCCGACGGCGCTCGGATCCTTCCGGAATCTGGCGGTCTGAAACTGACTTCTCCCCCACTTGATCCTTGTCACCGTGGGTCCAGCGAGTGTCGCTTCCTCCCGGGTTTCGGCACCAAACTGTAAGGGGAAGTTTCTCGCTTCCTACCAGCATAAAAGACAAGCAGACATGAGTACAGTACAAAAAGGCAATACAAACTTTATTCTCTGTTTAAAATAACAGAAACTGCAGGCCTGGGGAGAGGCAGCTGCTCGTCAACTGCTCTGCCCGGCCATTGTGCACTTTACAATTTATAGGGTTTTGAACTTCACGCCAAACATATGGTAATAGGCTCATCATTTACTACCAGTTACATGATCAGTGCCTGCTAATCACACAAAGCAGTAGCACAATAGCAAGACATTAAAAAGCCATTATAGATAGATGGAATTGATCTGTGGCTGATGATGATGTGAACCCATTTCCCTGGGCTGATCTCTTTCTGGAGGGTTCCCTTTGTGTTTTGAGCTTCTTGCATCATCTAATCAGTTGAGCTATTGTCTATGTTTTCCCTGCTCGGAGTCTAAAGTGATGAGGCTGTCTGAAGTGATGAAGGGGTGCCCATGGGTCATCGCATCGCTGTGAGCTGCTGACAATATTTCAAAATAAATTTGATATACACGCGTAAAAATGTCCATGATATTAAGCATAAAAGTCGTCTTGAGCATAAAGGTCTCCCCCTTCACATAGATAGGATGCAAGACTGGGCGGAGAAGTAGCAGATGGACTTCAACCCTGATAAATGTGTAGTGGTCCATTTTGGCAGGTCAAATGGGATGAAGGAGTACAATATCAAGGGTAAGACTCTTAGCAGTGTAGAGGATCAGAAGGACCTTGGGGTCCGGGTCCGTAGGACTCTTAAATCGGCCTCACAGGTAGAGGAGGTGGTTAAGAAGGCGTATGGTGTGCTGGCCTTCATCAATCGAGGGATTGAGTTCAGGAGTCGGGAGATAATGATGCAGCTTTATAAGCCCCTCATCAGACCCCACTTGGAGTACTGTGCTCAGTTCTGGTCACCTCATTACAGGAGGGATGTGGAAATGATTGAAAGGGTGCAGAGAAGATTTACAAGGATGTTGCCTGGATTGGTTGGCGTGCCTTATGAGGATAGGTTGAGGGAGCTCGGTCTTTTCTCCTTGGAGAGACGAAGGATGAGAGGTGACCTGATAGAGGTGTACAAGATGCTGAGAGGTATAGATCGGGTGGATTCTTGGAGGCTTTTTCCCAGGGCTGAAATGGCTGCTACGAGAGGACACAGGTTTAAGGTGCTGGGGAGTAGGTACAGAGGAGATGTCAGGGGTGAGTTTTTCACTCAGAGGGTGGTGGGTGAATGGAATCGGCTGCCGTCAGTGGTGGTGGAGGCAAACTCGATAGGGTCTTTTAAGAGACTTCTGGATGAGTACATAGGACTTAATAGGATTGAGGGTTATAGGTAAGCCTATATATAGGCCTAGGTAGGTAGGGACATGACCGACGCAACTTGTGGGCCGAAGGGCCTGTTTGTGCTGTATTTTTTCTATGTTCTATCTACCTCCTCCAGCCTATCAGCCTGTATCTCACACTCATCCTCAAAAACATGGCCCCTCTCCTTGGTGAACACTGAAGAAAAGTAATCATTCATCACCTCTCCTATCTCTTCTGACTCCATACACAAGTTCCCACTACTGTCCTTGACCGGCCCCAACCTCACCCTGGTCATTCTTTTATTTCTCACATAAGAGTAAAAAGCCTTGGGGTTTTCCTTGATCCGACCAGCCAAGGACTTCTCATGTCCCCTCCTAGCTCTCCTCAGCCCCTTTTTCAGCTCATTCCTTGCTACATTGTAACCCTCAAGCGACCCAACTGAACCTTGTTTTCTCATCCTTACATACGCTTCCTTTTTCCTCTTGACAAGACATTCAACCTCTTTTGTGAACCATGGTTCCCTCACTCGGCCATTTCGTCCCTGCCTGACAGGGACATACCTATCAAGGACACCCAGTATTTGTTCCTTGAACAAGCTCCACTTTTCATTTGTGCCTTTCCCTGACAGTTTCTGTTCCCATCTTATGCTCCCTAATTCTTGCCTAATTGCATCATAATTACCCCTCCCCCAATTATAAACCTTGCCCTGCCGTACGGCCCTATCCCTCTCCATTGCAATAATAAAAGACACCAAATTGTGGTCACTATCTCCAAAGTGCTCTCCCACAACCAAATCTAACACTTGGCCCGGTTCATTACCCAGTACCAAATCCAATGTGGCCCCACCTCTTGTCAGCCTATCCACACATTGTGTCAGGAAACCCTCCTGCACACACTGTACAAAAACTGCCCCATCCGAACTATTCGACCTATAAAGGTTCCAATCAATATTTGGAAAGTTAAAGTCACCCATGACAACTACCCTGTGACCCCCACACATATCCATAATCTGCTTTGCAATTTCTTCCTCCACATCTCTATTACTATTTGGGGGCCTATAGTAAACTCCTAACAACGTGACCGCTCCTTTCCTATTTCTAACTTCAGCCCATATTACCTCAGTGTGCAGATTCCCCTCGAACTGCCTTTCTGCAGCCGTTAAACTATCCTTGATTAACAATGCTACTCCTCCACCTCTTTTACCACCTTCCCTACTCTTACTGAAACATCTATACCCCGGAACTTCCAACAACCATTCCTGTCCCTGTTCTAATCATGTCTCTGTAATGGCGACAACATCGTAGTCCCAAGTACCAATCCACGCTCCAAGATCACCTACCTTATTCCGGATGCTCTTTGCATTGAGGTAGACACACTTCAACCCACCTTCCTGTCTGCCGGTACACTCCTGCGACCTTGATACCTTCCTCAGTACCTCACTACACTCAACACTGGCGACTGGACGACAGCTCATTTTCCCATCCCCCTGACAAATTAGTTTAAACCCCCCCGAAGATATATTAGTGATTTGGATGAGAATATAGGGGGCATGGTTAGTAAGTTTGCTGATGACACCAAGATTGGTGGCATGGTGGACAGTGAAGAAAGTTATCTCCAATTGCAACAGGATCTTGATCAATTGGGCCAGTGGGCTGACGAATGGCAGATGGAGTTTAATTTAGACAAATGCGAGGTGATGCATTTTGTTAAATTGAACCAGGGCAGGACTTACTCAGTTAATGGTAGGACGTTGGGGAGAGTTACAGAACAAAGAGATCTAGGGGCACATGTTCATAGCTCCTTGAAAGTGGAGTCACAGGTGGACAGAGTGGTGAAGAAGGCATTCGGAATGCTTGGCCACAGGAGACAGAGGGTAGCAGTGGAGGGGTCTTTTTCCAGCTGGAGGTCTGTGACTAGTGGTGTTCCGCAGGGCTCTGTACTGGGACCTCTGCTGTTTGTGATATATATAAATGATTTGGAGGAAGATGGAGCTGGTGTGATTAGTAAGTTTGCGGACGACACAAAGATTGCTGGAGTTGCGGATAGTGATGAACATTGTCAGAGAATACAGTAGGATAGAGATAGGCTGGAACATTGGGCGGAGAAATGGCAGGTGGAATTTAATCGAGATAAATGCGAAGTGATGCATTTTGGTAGATCTAATGTAAGGGGGAGTTATACAATAAATGGAAGAACCATCAGGAATATAGAAACACAGAGGGACCTGGGTGTGCAAGTCCACAGATCCTTAAAGGTGGCAGCACAGGTGGAAAAGGTGGTGAAGAAGGCATATGGCATGCTTGCCTTTATTGGGCGGGGCATAGAGTATAAAAGTTGGCATATGATGTTGCAGTTATATAGAACGCTGGTTAGGCCACATTTGGAATACTGCGTCCAGTTCTGGTCGCCACACTACCAGAAGGACGTGGAGGCTTTGGAGAGAGTGCAGAGGAGGTTTACCAGGATGTTGCCTGGTATGGAGGGTATTAGCTATGAGGTGAGATTGAGTAAACTAGGGTTGTTCTCCCTGGAAATGAGGGGTGACCTAATCGAAGTTTATAAAATTATGAAGGGCATAGATAGGGTGAACAGTTGGAAGCTTTTTCCCAGGTCAGAAATGACAAACACAAGCATAACTATAGAGTTCATGGTGGGAGATATAGGAAGGATGTCCGAGGTAGGTTCTTTACGCAGAGAGTGGTTGGGGTGTGGAATGGACTGCCTGCAGGGATAGTGGAGTCAGAAACTTGAGGAACATTTAAGCGGTTATTGGATAGGCACATGGAGTACCTCGGGATGATAGGGAGGAAATAGCTTGATCTTGGTTTCAGACAAAGCTCGGCACAACATCGTGGGCCGAAGGGCCTGTTCTGTGCTGTACTGTTCTATGCACAAGGGGTCACAAGTTCAAGGTAAGGGGAGCAAGGTTCAATACAGATATGTGGGGGACGTATTTTACACAGAGGGTGGTGGGGGCCTGGAATGCACTGCCAAGCAAGGTGGTTGAGGCAGTGATGCGCGATATAACTCACGAGGCTAGAGATGCTCGAGGAAATAAAGGCTTTTATTGACTACTACAATAGAGCGACCATATATAATACACGATCCCAGACTGAGGGGTCCCAGACAGAGCAGTGACCTTTATACCTCTCCCAGGAGGCGGAGCCCGACTGGGATGTACCATAATAACTATAATACAGGTAGAACTGCCCAACCCTAACCCCAACAGTAACATGTAGAACAGCCCAACCCTAACCCCAACAGCAACATATATACAGACTCATAGTACTGGCCAGACCCTGGCTCAGCACTACCTGGTGGGAACCAACGATGGTTCACCACATTCACCCCTCCTTTGAAGACAAAGGCCGGTGGGGTACAAAAAAAACACAGAATAATTGGTCATCAGTCTATAAGTTCAGACGGTCAGGGGGACCGCACCGTCGTTGTGACCTCCTCAACACCGGCGATGACACCGGAGTAGGCACTCGCGGTGGCGTTCTCCCCAAGGCGGTGTCCAACGGTTCCTCCACTGTCTCATGGGCCGGTTGACCCCGAGGTGATGACAATCCGTTGAGCTCGGACACGCCTTGAAGTGGCGACCATCTCCTGGACTCAGGCAAGCTGTCCACAGGAGTAAAAGGGTTAAGTGACGGTCCCGATGCTGCCATGTCAGGAGGGGAAACAATAGTTGGGGGGTCTCTAACAGGAGGTATGGGAGCGACAGGGGTTTCCAAGTCCCCTGCTGGCGCCAGGTCTCTCATGGAGACAGTGTCCTCTCGCCCGTCAGGGTATGCCACATAGGCATACTGAGGGTTGGCGTGGAGGAGATGGACCTGTTCAACCAAAGGGTCGGACTTGCGGGCCCTTACATGTCGCCGCAGGAGGACAGGTCCTGAGTACGTCAACCAAGACGGTAATGAGGTCCCAGAGGAAGACTTCCGAGGGAATGAAAACAGCCTCTCATGGGGAGTAGCGTTGGTTGCCGTACACAGGAGTGAGCGTATGGAGTGGAGCGCATCAGGGAGCACCTCTTGGCAATGGGAGGTTGGAAGGCTTTTTGACTTCAACGCCAGTAAGACAGCCTTCCAGACTGTAGCATTCTCACGTTCCACCTGTCCGTTACCCCTAGGGTTGTAGCTCGTGGTTCTACTAGAGGCAATCCCGTATGAGAGCAGGTATTGCCTCAAGTCATCGCTCATGAACGACGAGCCCCTATCGCTGTGGATGTAGCAGGGGTACCCGAACAGGGTGAAAAGATCACGAAATGCCTTGATAACCGTGGCAGCGGTTGTATCAGAGCAGGGAATGACAAAAGGGAATCGTGAGTACTCATCAATGATGTTGAGGAAGTACACATTCCGATCTGTCGAGGGAAGGGGCCCTTAAAGTCCACACTCAGCCTTTCGAAGGGACGAGTGGCCTTAACGAGTTGTGCCCGGTCAGGTCAGTAGAAGTGCGGTTTGCATTCCGCGCATACCCGGCAGCTTCTAGCTATGGACCTGACATCCTCCACCGAGTAGGGTAGATTCCGGGCTTTTACGAAGTGGTAGAGCCGAGTGACCCCTGGATGGCAGAGGTCATTGTGGAGAGCCTGCAAACGGTCCTCCTGTATACTGGTGCATGTTCCACGCGACAGGGCATCCGAGGGCTCGTTGAGTTTCCCTGGACGATACATGATGTCGTAATTATAGGTGGAGAGTTCGATTCTCCACCTCAAGATCTTATCGTTCTTGATCTTGCCCCGTAACGTGTTATTGAACATGAACACCACGGACCGCTGGTCCGTGATCAGGGTGAACCGTTTTCCCGCCAAGTAATGGCGCCAATGCCGGACGGCCTCCACAATGGCCTGGGCCTCCTTTTCCACCGCTGAATGTCGAATTTCGGGGCCTTGGAGGGTGCGGGAAAAAAAGGCGACGGGCCTGCCCGCCTGGTTAAGTGTGGCGGCCAGGGCGAAATCAGATGCATCGCTCTCCACCTGAAAGGGGATGGACTCATCGATAGCATGCATCGTGGCTTTCGCAATGTCGGCTTTTAGTTTTTCAAAGGCCAAACGAGCCTCTGGTGCTCGGGGAAAAGAGGTAGACTTGATGAGCGGACGGGCTTTGTCCGCGTAATTGGGAACCCACTGTGCGTAGTAAGAGAAGAAGCCTAAACATCTTCTCAGTGCTTTTGCGCTAGTGGGCAGGGGACGTTCGAGGAGGGGACGCATACGGTCTGGATCAGGGCCAATGACCCCGTTTTCCACCACGTATCCGAGGATAGCTAGGCGGCGCGTGCGAAATACACACTTCTCCCTGTTGTAGGTCAGATTCAGGCGAGATGCAGTGCGTAGGAATTTAAGGAGGTTGGCATCGTGGTCCTGCTGGTCATGGCTGCAGATGGTGACGTTATCCAGGTACGGGAAGGTAGCCCGCAGTCCGTTATGGTCCACCATTCGGTCCATAGCACGCTGGAAGACCGAGACCCCATTGGTGACACCAAAAGGAACCCTTAGAAAATGGTACAAGCGACCACCCGCCTCAAAAGCCGTGTATTGTCGGTCCTCTGGGCGAATGGGGAGCTGGTGGTAGGCAGACTTTAGGTCGATGGTGGAGAACACCCGGTACTGCGCAATCTGATTGACCATGTCAGATATGCGCGGGAGGGGATACGCATCCAGCTGCGTGTATCTTTTAATGATCTGACTATAGTCAATGACCATCCGGGGTTTGTTCCCACTCTTGACCACCACGACCTGCGCTCTCCAAGGACCAGCGCTAGGTTGGATGATCCCTTCCTTGAGGAGCCGCTGAACCTCAGATCGAATGAAGATCCGATCCTCAGCGCTGTAACGCCTACTCTTAGTCATGATGGGCTTGCAGCCTGGCACAAGATTCTGAAATAGGGAGGGTGTGGTAATCTTAAGCGTTGAGAGGCTACAGGTGGAGCGCGTTGGGCAATTTGGAGGCAGCAGTTCTCCCACTGAAAGCGGAGGGAGTGGCCCACCGTACTGTAGGGTTACACTCTTCAAGTGGACCATGAAATTTAGTCCGAGGAGTATTGGCGCGCAAAGGTGTGGTAACACCAGGAGCTTGAAGCTCTCGTAAACCGTGCCCTGCACCGTTAGATTTACCACGCAACTCCCGAGCACGGTGACAGACCGCGACCTTGATGTCATCGAAATCGTCTGCTTGACAGGTTGGATCTGGAGGCCACACCGCTTCACAGCGTCTGGGTGAATAAAGCTCTCCGTGCTCCCGCATTCAAACAGACAATAAATCAAGCGTTTGTTTACCTGTATGTCCATCATGGACTTGTCGAGTCTGTGAGGCTTTGCCTGGTCCAGGATGATCGACGCCACCGTTGGTTCATGAGCGCCACTGCAGGCAGCTGAGATGGATGATGATGACCCCTGTTGGTCATTCGCGGTCGGTGCCGACCAAAATGGCTGCTCCCATAGGTCGCACGTGGGCGATGGCGCCAAAATCAGCGACCCCTGGTGGTCGCGCGTCTCTTGCGACTCCGTCGTCTGGAATGGCGACGTCCTGGCCTCACACGTGGAAGAAACCCTTGACGATGCCGACGACGAGGAACCCGGCTCCGGGGAGTCACACGCCGCACTGCTGTTCCTGGATGGAAGTTTGGATCGACATACCTTCGAATAATGCCCCTTCTTGCCGCAGGCGGAGCACAATACCGCTTTAGCGGGACATCGCTGCCGAGTGTGCTTCACTCCCCCACAGAAGTAACACCGTGGGCCGCCTGGAGCTGCTGCCGTCGTCAGGCCCGAGGGTGGGCACACCATCACGCAGCTTTTCGGACCCAAGGGACGAGGTGGGATCTGTGACTGCTCCTGCCACGCTGTCTCCACGTGGTCTTTGGGATACATCGCTAGGCTTTTGGAGGCCTAGCGTATCCGCTAGCTCTATAGACTTAGTGAGATCGAGATTACCTTGCTCCAACAGCCGAAGTCGGATATAAGACGATCCGATTCCCGCCACAAATGCATCTCGAGCGAGGTCGTTCATGTTCTGGTCTGCCGACACTGCTTTGCAGTTACAGCCCCTGGCTAGCTGTAGGAGCTCGCACGCATACTGTTCCGTCGTTTCGCCGGGCTGCCGCCGTCGAGTGGCTAAGAGGTATCGAGCATGCATCTCGTTTGGCGGTTTAATGTAGCGCTTCTTAAGAAGCTCGAGGGCCCCTTTGTAGTCGGTGGCCGCACGGATCGCTAAATATACAGCGTCGCTTACCCTTGCGTGGAGGACCCGGAGTCTGTCGTCGTCTGTGGTGACCGCTGCGGAGGCTTCGAGGTAATCCTGAAAACATTTCAACCAGTGGTCGAAGGTGTTGGATCCGCCCGCCGCACGTGGGTCCAGCGTAAGACGTTCGGGTTTAAGCATTTGCTCCATGCTCTCTGTGTCGTTTTCCTTTTTTTTTCAACGACGAGAGTTCAATTAATAGTCAATAAAATTGATGCGCGATATAACTCACGAGGCTAGAGGTACTCGGGGAAATAAAGGCTTTTATTGACTACAACAATCGAGCGACCATATATAATACACGATCCCAGACTGAAGGCTCCCAGACAGAGCAGTGACCTTTATACCTCTCCCAGGAGGCGGAGCCCGACTGGGATGTACCACAATAACTATAATACAGGTAGAACAGCCCAACCCTAACCCCAACAGTAACATATATACAGACTCATAGTACTGGCCAGACCCTGGCTCTGTACTACCTGGTGGGAACCAACGATGGTTCACCACAGGCAGACACGCTGGGATCATTTAAGACTTATCTAGATAGCCACATGAACAGACTGGGAATAGAGGGATACAAGCGGATGGTCTAGTTAGGAACACATGAGCGGTGCAGGCTTGGAGGGCCAAAGGGCCTGTTCCTCTGCTGTATTGTTCTTAGTTCTTCTCTGGTTTCATTGGTCAGAACATTGAATACAGGAGTTGGAGCGTCTTGTTGAAGTTGTACAAGACATTGGTAAGGCCACACTTGGAATACTGTGTGCAATTCTGGTCACCTTATTATAGAAAGGATATTATTAAACTAGAAAGAGTGCAGAAAAGATTTACTAGGATGCTACCGGGACTTGATGGATTGAGTTATAAGGAGAGGCTGAATAGACAGGGACTTTTTTCTCTGGAGCGTAGGAGGCTGAGGGGTGACCTTATAGAGGTCTATAAAATAATGAGGGGCCCAGATCAGCTAGATAGTCAATATCTTTTCCCAAAGGTAGGGGAGTCTAAAAGTAGAGGGCATAGGTTTAAGGTGAGAGGGGAGAGATACAAAAGTGTCCAGAGGGGCAATTTATTCACACAGAGGGTGGTGAGTGTCTGGAACAAGCTGCCAGACTGCCAGTAGTAGAGGCAGGTACAATTTTGTCTTTTAAAAAGTATTCAGATAGTTACATGGGTACGATGGGTATAGAGGGATATGGGCCAAATGCGGGCAATTGGGATTAATTTCGGGGTTTTTTAAAAAAGTGCAGCGTGGACAAGTTGGGCCGAAGGGCCTGTTTCCATGCTGTAAACCTCTTTGACTCTATGACTGTCCTGCTGGCTAATCAGCTCCAGATCTCCCTGATTGGAACATATAAAATTAGACAATAAGGAATTTTATTTGATCCAAGCCAGGAATCGATCTCGGATACCTGGCGCTGAGATTCTCACAGTAACTTCATTGCAGTGTTAATGTAAGCCTACTTGTGACACTAATAAATAAACTTTAAACCTAAACTTTAAAACTGGATAGGTTTGGGTTGTTTTCTCTGGAACAGAGAAGACTGAGGGGCGACCTGATTGAGGTATTCAGGATTATGAGGGGCACGGACAGGGTGGATAGGGAGCAGCTGTTCCCCTGAGTTGAAGCGTCAGTCACGAGGGGACACAAGTTAAAAGTGAGGGGAGGGAGGTTTGGGGGGATTTGAGGAAAAACTTTTTTACTCAGAGGGTGGTGAGAGTCTGGAATGCGCTGGAGGCGGGATGTGGTGGAGGCGGGATGTGGTGGAGGCGGGATGTGGTGGAGGCGGGATGTGGTGGAGGCGGGATGTGGTGGAGGCGGGATGTGGTGGAGGCGGGATGTGGTGGAGGCGGGATGTGGTGGAGGCGGGATGTGGTGGAGGCGGGATGCTGGAGGCGGGATGTGGTGGAGGCGGGATGCTGGAGGCGGGATGTGGTGGAGGCGGGATGTGGTGGAGGCGGGATGCTGGAGGCGGGATGTGGTGGAGGCGGGATGCTGGAGGCGGGATGTGGTGGAGGCGGGATGTGGTGGAGGCGGGATGCTGGAGGCGGGATGCTGGAGGCGGGATGTGGTGGAGGCGGGATGTGGTGGAGGCGGGATGTGGTGGAGGCGGGATGCTGGAGGCGGGATGTGGTGGAGGCGGGAT
Organism: Mustelus asterias; assembly: GCF_964213995.1. Classification (NCBI taxonomy): domain Eukaryota; kingdom Metazoa; phylum Chordata; class Chondrichthyes; order Carcharhiniformes; family Triakidae; genus Mustelus; species Mustelus asterias. The sequence goes on from NC_135801.1 coordinate 201,503,590, forward strand.
GCTGGAGGCGGGATGTGGTGGAGGCGGGATGTGGTGGAGGCGGGATGCTGGAGGCGGGATGTGGTGGAGGCGGGATGCTGGAGGCGGGATGCTGGAGGCGGGATGCTGGAGGCGGGATGCTGGAGGCGGGATGCTGGAGGCGGGATGTGGTGGAGGCGGGATGCTGGAGGCGGGATGTGGTGGAGGCGGGATGTGGTGGAGGCGGGATGTGGTGGAGGCGGGATGCTGGAGGCGGGATGTGGTGGAGGCGGGATGCTGGAGGCGGGATGTGGTGGAGGCGGGATGTGGTGGAGGCGGGATGCTGGAGGCGGGATGTGGTGGAGGCGGGATGCTGGAGGCGGGATGCTGGAGGCGGGATGTGGTGGAGGCGGGATGCTGGAGGCGGGATGTGGTGGAGGCGGGATGTGGTGGAGGCGGGATGCTGGAGGCGGGATGTGGTGGAGGCGGGATGTGGTGGAGGCGGGATGTGGTGGAGGCGGGATGCTGGAGGCGGGATGTGGTGGAGGCGGGATGTGGTGGAGGCGGGATGTGGTGGAGGCGGGATGCTGGAGGCGGGATGTGGTGGAGGCGGGATGCTGGAGGCGGGATGTGGTGGAGGCGGGATGTGGTGGAGGCGGGATGTGGTGGAGGCGGGATGCTGGAGGCGGGATGTGGTGGAGGCGGGATGCTGGAGGCGGGATGTGGTGGAGGCGGGATGTGGTGGAGGCGGGATGCTGGAGGCGGGATGTGGTGGAGGCGGGATGCTGGAGGCGGGATGCTGGAGGCGGGATGTGGTGGAGGCGGGATGCCTCACATCCTTTAAAAAGTACCTGGATGAAGACTTGGCGCATCATAACATTCAGGGCTACGGGCCAAGTGCTGGCCAGTGGGATTAGGTGGAGGACAGGTGTTTCTAATGTGTCGGTGCAGACTCGATGGGCTGAAGGGCCTCTTCTGCGCTGTGTGATCCTATGATTCGGGGTCTCAGGAAGTTGAATTCCATCCTGACAGGGCATTGGGTTCTCAGCAACTTTCATCCAGGACAGGACACCGGTCCATCACAGACACGCAAACATACACGCACACAGGCACACACATGTGCACACAGGCGCACACACACACATGCACACATACATGCACACAGGCACACACATGCATGCATACATGAACACAGACACAGACAGACACGTACAGACACGCGGATTCACGAAGGAGAGGGGCGTGTTAACCGGGAGTGTCTCGGAGGGAGGTGTTGACCCGTTCGAGAAAATCTCCATTACAAGAGAGGAAGTGTTAGGTTTTTTAGGGAACATTAAAACTGACAAAGCCCCAGGGCCTGATGGCATCTATCACACGACAGCACAGAGTCGCTGAGCAGAGACTGATAGCCAGGTTCCGCACACATGAGGACGGCCTAAACCGGGATATCGGGTTCATGTCACACTATCTGTAACCCCCACAACCTGCCTGGATGTGCAAAATCTCACGAGCTGTCCTGTCTGGAGACAATACACATCTCTTTAACCTGTGCTTAATGCTCCCTCCACTCACATTGTCTGTACCTTTAAGACTTGATTAGCTGTAAAGACTCACATTCCAATCATTATTCATGTAACTTGAGTTTGTGTCTTTGTGCCCTGTTTGTGAACAGATCTCCCACCCACCTGACGAAGGAACAGCCAGTTCCGAAAGCTAGTGGCTTTTGCTACCAAATAAACCTGTTGGACTTTAACCTGGTGTTGTTAGACTTCTTTCTGTGTTTACCTCAGTCCAACGCCAGCATCTCCACATCTTGTTTTCTCTGGAGCAGAGAAGACTGAGGCGCGACCTGATTGAGGTGTTCAAGATTATGAGGGGCATGGACAGGGTGGATAGGGAGCATCTGTTCCCCTTATTTGAAGGGTCAGTCACGAGGGGACACAAGTTAAAAGTGAGGGGCGGGAGGTTTAGAGGGGATTTGAGGAAAAACATTTTTACTCAGAGGGTGGTGAGGGTCTGGAATGCGCAGCCTGGGAGGGTGGTGGAGGTAGGATGCATCACATCCTTTAAAAAGTATCTGGATGTGTACTTGGCACGCCATAACATTCAAGGCTATGAGCCAAGTGCTGGCAAGTGGGATTAGGTGGGCAGGTCAGGGCCTTTCATGCGTCGGTGCAGACTCGATGGGCCGAAGTGTAGTACTCTATGAGAAAGAAGAGAGTGAGAGAGTCAGAAAGAGGGAGGAACAGAGAGAGAGAGAGAGAGAGGAATAGAGAGGGAGAAAGAAAGAGATAAAGAGAGAGGGAGAGGATTTGATTTGATTTATTATTTGTCCAGACTGCCAATGAACTTCCCTCGTTTCTCAACCATGTAACACAGAAATATAGAAGATAGGAGCAGGAAGAGGCCATTTAGCCCTTCAAGGGGATGGTGCCAGAGGACTGGAGAATGGTGAATGTTGTTCCTCTGTTTAAGAAAGGGAATAGAAATGACCCTGGTAATTATAGACCAGTTAGTCTTACTTCGGTGGTTGGTAAATTGATGGAAAAGGTCCTTAGGGATGGGATTTACGACCATTTAGAAAGATGCGGATTAATCCGGGATAGTCAGCACGGATTCGTGAAGGGCAAGTCGTGCCTCACAAATTTGATAGAATTTTTTGAGGAGGTAACTAAGTGTGTTGATGAAGGTAGGGCAGTTGATGTCATATACATGGATTTTAATAAGGCGTTTGATAAGGTCCCCCATGGTCGGCTTATGATGAAAGTGAGGAGGTGTGGGATAGAGGGAAAGTTGGCCGATTGGATAGGTAACTGGCTGTCTGATTCATCACCTCACCGCTCGACAATCACCAGGCAAGACTGTTCTCTTCCTGTTGGGGAGCACTTCAGCGGTCACGGGCATTCGGCCTCTGATATTCGGGTAAGCGTTCTCCAAGGCAGCCTTCGCGACACACGACAGCGCAGAGTCGCTGAGCAGAAACTGATAGCCAAGTTCCACACACACGAGGACGGCCTCAACCGGGATATTGGGTTCATGTCACACTATTTGTAACTCCCACAGAGTTTCACTGGCTGTCTTGTCTGGAGACAATACACATCTTTTTAGCCTGTCTTGATGCTCTCTCCACTCACATTGTTTTGTTTCTTAAAGACTTGATTAGTTGTAAGTATTCGCATTCCAACCATTATTCATATAAATTGAGTTTGTGTCTTTATAAGCTCTGTTTGTGAACAGAATTCCCACTCACCTGAAGAAGGGGCTTAGAGCTCCGAAAGCTTGTGTGGCTTTTGCGACCAAATAAACCTGTTGGACTTTAACCTGGTGTTGTTAAACTTCCTACTGTGTCTGATCGAAGACAGAGGGTGGTGATCGATGGAAAATTTTCGGATTGGAGGCAGGTTGCTAGCGGAGTGCCGCAGGGATCAGTGCTTGGTCCTCTGCTCTTTGTGATTTTTATTAATGACTTAGAGGAGGGGGCTGAAGGGTGGATCAGTAAATTTGCTGATGACACCAAGATTGGTGGAGTAGTGGATGAGGTGGAGGGCTGTTGTAGGCTGCAAAGAGACATAGATAGGATGCAAAGCTGGGCTGAAAAATGGCAAATGGAGTTTAACCCTGATAAATGTGAGGTGATTCATTTTGGTAGGACTAATTTAAATGTGGATTACAGGATCAAAGGTAGGGTTCTGAAGACTGTGGAGGAACAGAGAGATCTTGGGGTTCATATCCACAGATCTCTAAAGGTTGCCACTCAAGTGGATAGAGCTGTGAAGAAGGCCTATAGTGTGTTAGCTTTTATTAACAGGGGGTTGAAGTTTAAGAGCCGTGGGGTTATGCTGCAACTGTACAGGACCTTGGTGAGACCACATTTGGAGTATTGTGTGCAGTTCTGGTCACCTCACTATAGGAAGGATGTGGAAGCGCTGGAAAGAGTGCAGAGGAGATTTACCAGGATGCTGCCTGGTTTGGAGGGTAGGTCTTATGAGGAAAGGTTGCGGGAGCTAGGGCTGTTCTCTCTGGAGCGGTGGAGGCTGAGGGGAGACTTAATAGAGGTTTATAAAATGATGAAGGGGATAGATAGAGTGAACGTTCAAAGACTATTTCCTTGGGTGGATGGAGCTATTACAAGGGGGCATAACTATAGGGTTCGTGGTGGGAGATACAGGAAGGATATCAGAGGTAGGTTCTTTACGTAGAGAGTGGTTGGGGTGTGGAATGGACTGCCTGCAGTGATAGTGGAGTCAGACACTTTAGGAACATTTAAGCGGTTATTGGATAGGCACATGGAGCACACCAGGATGATAGGGAGTGGGATAGCTTGATCTTGGTTTCATATAAAGCTCGGCACAACATCGTGGGCCGAAGGGCCTGTTCTGTGCTGTACTGTTCTATGTTCGATGTTCTATGTTCTAATACTACTAGAAAAATAAAGGCAAAAAAAACACACTAAGTGACTAAATAAATAAATCTCTCACCAGCACTCCTGCCACAAATCACTCCCTCTCTGCTTGCTCCAGTGGAACAATTATGCGACGACTAGTTAGTGCGCAAGATCAAATAGGCTTTTATTCTCAAAAGACTTGGAGCACACCCATGCTGATGAACTGGTCCGGCGACTGAGGCAGGGGCGTTGGGAGCAGTCACCTTTATACCCGGGGAGGGGAGGAGTCTCAGGCAGGGCCGGCAGGGGCATGTCCAGGCATGTCACACACACACACAGGCAGTAAACTAACAGTGGTTTACCACATTCACCCCCTGCTTTTAAAAAGAGTCCGGCGGGGGTGAGGTGGGTGGAACAATGTTTACAGAATTACAGATTTAGTCTCTCTGGGGGTTTGATCTGCCGCTGCGACCGCCGTAGTGTCGGTTGTAGTGTCGGTTCCGGTGGCTGCGGTGTTGGTTCAGGCGCCAGGTCGTAGTCGCTCGAGTCGTTTGTGGTCCCTTCCGGTTGTCGGGTGCGTGGTGGCGGCTCCTGGGGCTCAGGCGTGCTGTATACGGGGGTTGGGGGTGTGGGGTTGTGGGTCGCCGTGGTCCCTGGGGCACCTGCGGGTGCCAGGTCTCGAATAGAGACCGTGTCCTCCCGCCTGTCGGGGTACGCCACATAGGCGTATTGGGGGTTGGCGTGGAGGAGTTGGACCCTTTCGACCAGGGGGTCTGACTTATGGGTCCTCACGTGCTTCCGGAGCAGGACAGGGCCTGGGGATGTCAGCCACGACGGTAGTGAGGTCCCCGAGGAGGATTTTCTGGGGAAAACAAACATTCTTTCATGAGGGGTAGCATTGGTAGCTGTGCAAAGGAGTGATCTAATTGAGTGTAGTGCATCAGGGAGGACCTCTTGCCAGCGGGTGACTGGAAGACCTTTAGACCTCAGAACTAGTAAAACAGCCTTCCAGACTGTCGCGTTCTCCCTCTCTACCTGTCCGTTCCCCCTGGGGTTGTAGCTGGTGGTCCAACTCGAGGCTATGCCTTTGGAGAGCAGGTACTGTCACAGCTCATCACTCATAAAGGAGGATCCCCGGTCGCTATGGATATAGCTAGGGAAACCGAACAGGGTGAAGAGGCTGTGCAGGGCCCTGACGACCGTGGCTGAGGTCATATCCGGGCAGGGAATAGCGAAGGGGAAACGTGAATATTCGTCAATGACGTTGAGGAAGTATATGTTGCGGTCAGAAGAGGGGAGGGGGCCTTTGAAGTCGACGCTAAGGCGTTCGAAAGGGTGGGTGGCCTTTATGAGGTGTGCTCTGTCTGGCCGATAGAAGTGCGGCTTGCACTCTGCGCAGACCTGGCAGTGTCTGGTTATAGACCTGACTTCCTCAATGGAGTAGGGCAGGTTACGGGCTTTAATGAAGTGAAAAAACCTGGTGACCCCCGGGTGGCAGAGGTCGTTGTGGAGAGTCTGCAATTGGTCTATTTGTGCGCTGGCACATATTCCCCGGGACAGGGCGTCTGGGGGCTCATTGAGATTCCCGGGCCGGTATAAGATGTCGTAATTGTAGGTGGAGAGCTCGATTCTCCACCTCAATATTTTATCATTTTTGATCTTGGCCTGTTGCATGTTGTTAAACATGAATGCAACTGACCGTTGGTCCGTGAGTAGGGTGAATTGTTTACCAGCTAAGTAGTGGCGTCAGTGCCGTACAGCTTCCACTATGGCTTAGGCCTCCTTCTCGACAGAGGAGTGTTGAATTTCAGGGCCTTGGAGGGTTCGGGAAAAGAAGGCCACAGGTCTGCCCGCCTGGTTAAGGGTGGCGGCTAGGGTGAAGTCAGACGCATCGCTCTCCACCTGGAACGGGATGGATTCGTCTACAGCGTGCATCGTGGCCTTTGCGATGTCTGCTTTGATGCGGTCGAAGGCCAGGCGGGCCTCTGCCGTCAGGGGAAAAGAGGTGGATTTGATGAGCGGACGGGCTTTATCCGCATAATTGGGGACCCACTGGGCATAATACGAGAAGAAGCCCAGGCATCTCCTCAGTGCTTTGAGGCTGGTGGGGAGGGGGAGTTCCAGGAGGGGACGCATGCGGTCGGGATCAGGACCGATGATTTTTCCACAACACAACCAAGGATGGCGAGGCGGTGTGTGCAGAATACGCACTTCTCCTTATTATAGGTCAGATCTAGGAGTGTGGCGGTGTGGAGGAATTTGTGGAGGTTGGCGTCGTGGTCCTGCTGATCATGGCCGCAGATGGTGATGTTATCCAGGTATGGGAAGGTGGCCCGCAGCCCGTTCTGGTCTACCATTCGGTCCATTGGTTAATGGTAGCGGTTAATGGTCTGACTGTAGTCAATGACCATGCGATGTTTCTCCCCAGTCTTAACAACTACTACTTGGACTCTCCAGGGGCTGGTATTGGCCGCGATGATCCCCTCCCCTAGGAGCCGATGTACTTTGGACCTGATAAAAGCCCTGTCTCCAGCACTGTACCATCTGCTCTTGGTGGCGATGGGCTTGCAGTCGGGGGTGTGATTTTCGAACAGTGAGGGAGGGGTGACTTTAAGGGTTGAGAGGCTGCAGGTGGTGCGTGGTGGGCGATCTAAGAACTGGTGATTGCAAACAGAGAGCGGGGGAAAAGGCCCATTATACTCCATGGTGACACTCTTAAGGTGACACAGGAAATCTAGCCCCAGGAGTACGGCAGCGCAGAGTTGTGGCAGCACGAGGAGCCTGAAGTTTTTGTACACTGTGCCCCGTACAGTCAGGGTCGCCACGCAGTACCCGAGGACATCCACCGAGTGGGACTTTGAAGCCATGGAGATCGTTTGCTTCACTGGCAGTACTGAAAGGGCGTAGCGACTCACTGTGTTAGGGTGAATAAAACTCTCCGTACGCCCACAGTCAAATAAACAGGTTGTAGTGCAACCATTTACCTCGATGTCCATCATGGACCTGGCGAGTTGGTGAGGCCTGGATTGGTCCAGCGTAACCGAAGCCACCGTTGGATCTTGTGGCGTGGCTGAAGGCGTCCAAGATGGCAGCCCGCACGGCCCCCACGTGGCTGATGGCGTCCAAGATGGTGGCCCGTGTGGCTCACACGCGGCTGATGGCGTCCAAGATGGTGGCCCGTGTGGCTCACACGCGGCTGAAGGTGCCCAAGATGGCAGGTCGCACGCGGCGCTACTGGGCTTGGTGATCAACTTCACCTTGCATACCCTCGCGTAATGGTCCTTCTTTCCACACCCGGAGCAGGTCGCATCCTTCGCCGGGCATCGTTGTCGGGGGTGCTTCCCCAGGCCGCAGAAGTAGCACTTCAGGCCTCCAGAGACTGCCGCAGCGGTCGGGTCATTGGTGGGACGTGGCGTGGCGTAGGCCTGCGGCCCTCCCGAGTACAGAGGTGGCGGCGACTGCGGCGTCCACGATGCGCTCCCGTGGTCGGGGGTGTAGGCCTCGAGATTACGGAAGGCCACCTCTAACGAGTCGGCAAGTGCCACAATCTTTTGTAGATCCAGCCCACCCTGTTCCAGCAGTCGTTGTCGGATATAGTTTGACCTGATACCCGTGACATAGGCATCTCTGATTGGGCGGCTGTTACGGCCTTGCAGTTGCAGGCCCTGCCAAGAGCTTGCAACACACGCAGGAATTGCTCGCCCGATTCTCCTGGCTGTTGTCTGCGAGTAGCCAGAAGATGTCTGGCGTAGATTACATTAGACTGTTTGTTGTACTGGCCTTTTAAAAGTTCGATCGCATCCTCGTAAGTTTCAGCGTCTCTAATCATCGAGAATACTTGATCGCTTACCCGGGCGTGGAGCACGTGGAGCTTGTCGGTTTCGGTCGGGACGACGGAGGCGGAGGCGGAGGTGAGGAAAGTTTTGAAACATCGCAGCCAGTGATCGAAGCTGTTAGAGGCTCCTACAGCTTGAGGGTCCAGTTCTAATTTATCGGGTTTTAATATCTGCTCCATCCCAAACTTTTGTGAATAAAATTGATGCACCGTCAATTATGCGACGACTAGTTAGTGCGCAAGAACAAACAGGCTTTTATTCACAAAAGACTTGGAGCACACCCAGGCTGATGAACTGGTCCGGCGACTGAGGCAGGGGCGTTGGGAGCAGTCACCTTTATACCCGGGGAGGGGGGAGGAGTCTCAGGCAGGGCCGGCAGGGGCATGTCCAGGCATGTCACACTGTTGAAGTGTAACTCTTTTCCTGCTAATTACTTGTAAAAGACAGACTCTGCAAATTCATTCTCGTCAAAATAACAAGCCTTTAATAACAAAACTCTGCATGCAGAAGGTGGCTAAAACTTGAAGTCGGAGAGCATTTGATACAGCTGCTTGTTCCTCCACCAAATCCGCGCCTAGCCCCAGAAACAGTCCACAATTTATACAAAATCAGTATTAGGTTTTTTGACAGGGGCTTACGTGGAAAATGAGTAATAGATACAATTAGTGGCAACGTCAATACAAGTGGCATCTCACCGTGACTTCCGAGGCCCCTCGGTCTTATCAATAGTAACATTATCCTGTCTTTGGAAGGAACGAAATGGTTCAGTGACTCCCTCACCTACAACCTTATCTTGTTTATGCATGTAGTTCTCGGGTACTTGTCAAAACACCCTGAGACAAGGCTAGTTGGCCTTGTGTTCTGTTTTATTACTTCCCTTCCCTAAGATAAGCAGAGTTACATAAGAACATAAGAAATAGGAGCAGGAGTAGGCCATCTAGCCCCTCGAGCCTGCCCCGCCATTCAATAAGATCATGGCTGATCTGACGTGGATCAGTACCACTTACCCGCCTGATCCCCATAACCCTTAATTCCCTTACCGATCAGGAATCCATCCATCCGCGCTTTAAACATATTCAGCGAGGTAGCCTCCACCACCTCAGTGGGCAGAGAATTCCAGAGATTCACCACCCTCTGGGAGAAGAAGTTCCTCCTCAACTCTGTCTTAAACCGACCCCCCTTTATTTTGAGGCTGTGTCCTCTAGTTTTAACTTCCTTACTAAGTGGAAAGAATCTCTCCGCCTCCACCCTATCCAGCCCCCGCATTATCTTATAAGTCTCCATAAGATCCCCCCTCATCCTTCTAAACTCCAACGAGTACAAACCCAATCTCCTCAGCCTCTCCTCATAATCCAAACCCCTCATCTCCGGTATCAACCTGGTGAACCTTCTCTGCACTCCCTCCAATGCCAATATATCCTTCCTCATATAAGGGGACCAATACTGCACACAGTATTCCAGCTGCGGCCTCACCAATGCCCTGTACAGGTGCATCAAGACATCCCTGCTTTTATATTCTATCCCCTTCGCAATATAGGCCAACATCCCATTTGCCTTCTTGATCACCTGTTGTACCTGCAGACTGGGCTTTTGCGTCTCATGCACAAGGACCCCCAGGTCCCTTTGCACGGTAGCATGTTTTAATTTGTTTCCATTGAGATAGTAATCCCATTTGTTATTATTTCCTCCAAAGTGTATAACCTCGCATTTCTCAACGTTATACTCCATTTGCCATATCCTCGCCCACTCACTCACCCTGTCCAAATCTCTCTGCAGATCTTCTCCGTCCTCCACACGATTCACTTTTCCACTTATCTTTGTGTCGTCTGCAAACTTCGTTACCCTACACTCCGTCCCCTCCTCCAGATCATCTATATAAATGGTAAATAGTTGCGGCCCGAGTACCGATCCCTGCGGCACGCCACTAGTTACCTTCCTCCAACCGGAAAAACACCCATTTATTCCGAATCTTTGCTTCCTGTCGGATAGCCAGTCCCCAATCCACTTTAACACACTACCCCCAACTCCGTGTGCCCTAATCTTCTTCAGCAGCCTTTTATGGGGCACCTCAGTTAGCCTCAGTTCGACCCTACTAGTGTGGCCGAGGGCCAGATGGTTTAGCAGCTGCTTTGTTCTGTGGTTTCTTGTTAGTATCACCTCGAGCAAGTAGCCACTTTTCCCATCATGCCATTATTAGTTTGTACCATATCACAACACATACACACAGGCAATAACTTAACAGTGGCTTACCACAGTCACACTATCTGTAACCCCCACAACTTGCCTGGGCTTGCAAAATCTCACTAACTGTCCTGTCTGGAGACAATACACATCTCTTTAACCTGTGCTTAACCCTCTCTCCACTCACATTGTCTGTACCTTTCAGACTTGATTACCTGTAAAGACTCGCATTCCAACCATTATTTTGTAAATTGAGTTTGTGTCTTTCTCTGCCCTGTTTGTAAACTGAAATCCCACTCACCTGATGAAGGAGCAGCGCTCCGAAAGCTAGCGGCTTTTGCTACCCAATAAACCTGTTGGACTTTAACTCGTGTTGTGAGACTTCTTACTGTGACCTCC
>NC_135801.1:201519347-201541847 GCF_964213995.1 Mustelus asterias
TGTGAGTGTTTGTGTGTGTGTGTGTGAATGTGTGTGTGTGTGAGTGTTTGTGTGTGTGTGTGAATGTGTGTGTGTGTGAGTGTTTGTGTGTGTGTGTGTGTGAGTGTTTGTGTGTGTGTGTGTGTGTGAGTGTTTGTGTGTGTGTGTGTGTGTGTGTGAGTGTTTGTGTGTGTGTGTGAATGTGTGTGTGTGTGTGTGTGTGTGTGAGTGTTTGTGTGTGTGTGTGTGAGTGTTTGTGTGTGTGTGTGTGTGTGTGTGTGAGTGTTTGTGTGTGTGTGTGTGTGTGTGTGAGTGTTTGTGTGTGTGTGTGTGAGTGTTTGTGTGTGTGTGTGTGTGTGAGTGTTTGTGTGTGTGTGTGTGTGTGAGTGTTTGTGTGTGTGTGTGTGTGTGTGTGTGAGTGTTTGTGTGTGTGTGTGTGAGTGTTTGTGTGTGTGTGTGTGTGTGTGTGTGAGTGTTTGTGTGTGTGTGTGAGTGTTTGTGTGTGTGTGTGTGTGAGTGTTTGTGTGTGTGTGTGTGTGTGTGTGAGTGTGTGTGTGTGTGTGTGAGTGTTTGTGTGTGTGTGTGTGTGTGAGTGTTTGTGTGTGTGTGTGTGTGTGTGTGTGTGAGTGTTTGTGTGTGTGTGTGAATGTGTGTGTGTGTGAGTGTTTGTGTGTGTGTGTGTGAATGTGTGTGTGTGTGAGTGTTTGTGTGTGTGTGTGTGTGAGTGTTTGTGTGTGTGTGTGTGTGTGAGTGTTTGTGTGTGTGTGTGTGTGTGTGAGTGTTTGTGTGTGTGTGTGAATGTGTGTGTGTGTGTGTGAGTGTTTGTGTGTGTGTGTGTGAGTGTTTGTGTGTGTGTGTGTGTGTGTGTGTGTGAGTGTTTGTGTGTGTGTGTGTGTGTGTGTGTGTGAGTGTTTGTGTGTGTGTGTGTGAGTGTTTGTGTGTGTGTGTGTGTGTGAGTGTTTGTGTGTGTGTGTGTGTGTGAGTGTTTGTGTGTGTGTGTGTGTGTGTGTGAGTGTTTGTGTGTGTGTGTGTGTGAGTGTTTGTGTGTGTGTGTGTGTGTGTGAGTGTTTGTGTGTGTGTGTGTGTGTGTGTGTGTGTGAGTGTTTGTGTGTGTGTGTGTGTGAGTGTTTGTGTGTGTGTGTGTGTGTGTGTGAGTGTGTGTGTGTGTGTGTGAGTGTTTGTGTGTGTGTGTGTGTGTGAGTGTTTGTGTGTGTGAGTGTTTGTGTGAGTGTGTGTGTGTGTGTGTGTGAGTGTTTGTGTGTGTGTGTGTGTGTGCGTGAGTGTTTGTGTGTGTGTGTGTGAGTGTTTGTGTGTGTGTGAGTGTTTGTGTGTGTGTGTGTGAGTGTGTGTGTGTGTGTGTGTGTTGGGGGCGGGGGGGGGTTAATGTTTTGGACTGTGGGTCTGATACAAGGCTGGCTGTCTTGCAGGAAGGATTGAGAATTTTTACGGATACAGACTGGATCTGACAGCGGAATGTTCTCAATCGCTGAAACATTTGTATATCAGTCGGAGCCATTGTGATATGAACATCTCGGTCTCTGCTTTGGGAAGTGGGACGGAGGTGATGAGATCGTGTGTGCATGTTTGGTCTTCTCCATGCACAATGATGGCAATCTGATCAGTAAGAGTCAGAGCAATGTCTACCACATGACCGTGTCAATGGATTGTCTCAGATTTATCAATGATTTCATTAGGTGGGTTCCAGTGAAGAAATCATAGAAATCATAGAAACCCTACAGTGCAGAAACAGGCCATTCGGCCCATCGAGTCTGCACCGACCACAATCCCACCCAGGCCCTACTCCCATATCCCTACACATATTACCCGCTAATCCCTCTAACCTACGCATCTGCAGACACTAAGGGGCAATTTTAGCACGGCCAATCAACCTAACCCGCACATCTTTGGACTGTGGGAGGAAACCGGAGCACCCGGAGGAAACCCACGCAGACACGAGGAGAATGTGCAAACTCCACACAGACAGTGACCCAAGCCGGGAATCGAACCCAGGACCCTGGAGCTGTGAAGCAGCAGTGCTAACCGCTGTGCTACCGTGCCGCCCCAGCAGTGCTGTGTCATATCGCTAAATAACCACGAACATCTCCATTCTGATCAGGATAGCACTGAGGGTGGCCATTCTGGGCCTCAGCTCTGTCCCTGGTAAACCTCAGAGGAATCCACTCACCCTGTACACACAGCCCCACTCACCCTGTACACACAGCCCCACTCACTGTGTAAACACAGCCCCACTCACTGTGTACACACAGCCCCACTCACTGTGTAAACACAGCCCCACTCACTGTGTACACACAGCCCCACTCACTGTGTACACACAGCCCCACTCACCCTGTACACACAGCCCCACTCACTGTGTAAACACAGCCCCACTCACTGTGTACACACAGCCCCACTCACTGTGTACACACAGCCCCACTCACTGTGTAAACACAGCCCCACTCACTGTGTACACACAGCCCCACAGTTGATGGGAAATGTTCATCCTGGAGCCCACTGTGTACACACAGCCCCACTCACTGTGTAAACACAGCCCCACTCACTGTGTACACACAGCCCCACTCACTGTGTACACACAGCCCCACTCACTGTGTAAACACAGCCCCACTCACTGTGTAAACACAGCCCCACTCACAGTGTACACACAGCCCCACTCACTGTGTACACACAGCCCCACTCACTGTGTACACACAGCCCCACTCACTGTGCAAACACAGCCCCACTCACCCTGTAAACACAGCCCCACTCACTGTGTACACACAGCCCCACTCACTGTGTACACACAGCCCCACTCACCCTGTAAACACAGCCCCACTCACTGTGTAAACACAGCCCCACTCACTGTGTACACACAGCCCCACTCGCTGTGCAAACACAGCCCCACTCACTGTGTAAATACAGCCCCACTCACCCTGTAAACACAGCCCCACTCACTGTGTACACACAGTCCCACTCACTGTGTACACACAACCCCACTCACTGTGTACACACAGCCCCACTCGCTGTGTACACACGGCCCCACTCACTGTGTAAACACAGCCCCACTCGCTGTGCAAACACAGCCCCACTCACTGTGTAAATACAGCCCCACTCACCCTGTAAACACAGCCCCACTCACTGTGTACACACAGTCCCACTCACTGTGTACACACAACCCCACTCACTGTGTACACACAGCCCCACTCGCTGTGTACACACGGCCCCACTCACTGTGTAAACACAGCCCCACTCGCTGTGCAAACACAGCCCCACTCACTGTGCAAACACAGTCCCACTCACTGTGTACACACAACCCCACTCACTGTGTACACACAGCCCCACTCGCTGTGTACACACGGCCCCACTCACTGTGTAAACACAGCCCCACTCGCTGTGCAAACACAGCCCCACTCACTGTGTAAATACAGCCCCACTCACCCTGTAAACACAGCCCCACTCACTGTGTACACACAGTCCCACTCACTGTGTACACACAACCCCACTCACTGTGTACACACAGCCCCACTCGCTGTGTACACACGGCCCGACTCACTGTGTAAACACAGCCCCACTCGCTGTGCAAACACAGCCCCACTCACTGTGTACACACAGCCCCACTCACTGTGTACACACAGCCCCACTCACTGTGTACACACAGCCCCACTCACTGTGTACACACAGCCCCACTCGCTGTGTACACACGGCCCCACTCACTGTGTAAACACAGCCCCACTCGCTGTGCAAACACAGCCCCACTCACTGTGTACACACGGCCCCACTCACTGTGTAAACACAGCCCCACTCACTGTGCAAACACAGCCCCACTCACTGTGTACACACAGCCCCACTCACTGTGTACACACAGCCCCACTCACTGTGTACACATAGCCCCACTCACTGTGTACACACAGCCCCACTCGCCGTGCAAACACAGCCCCACTTGCCCTGCAAACACAGCCCCACTCGCCGTGCAAACACAGCCCCACTCACCGTGCAAACACAGCCCCACTCGCCCTGCAAACACAGCCCCACTCGCCGTGCAAACACAGCCCCACTCGCCGTGCAAACACAGCCCCACTCACCGTGTAAAGACAGTCCCACTCACGGTGTATGTCAGGAATATGAATGTCAGGAATAAAAGAATGACTAGGTAAGATTAGGGCCAGTCAAGGACAGTTGTGGGAAGTTGTGCGTGGAGTCTGAAGAGGTAGGAGTATTCGTATTCACACAGGAAAAAGACAATTTTGTCGAAGAGGAGACTGAGATACAGGCTATTAAACAAGACGGGATTGAGGTTAATAAGGAGGTGGTGTTAGCAATTCTGGAAAGTGTGAAAATAGATAAGTCCTGGGATTTATCCCAGGATTCTCTGGGAGGCTCGGGAGGAGATTGCAGAGCCTTTGGCTTTGATCTTTGGGTCGTCATTGTCTACAGGAACAGTGCCAGAAGACTGGAGGATAGCAAATGTTGTCCCCTTGTTCAAGAAGGGGAGTAGGGACAACCCTGGTAATTATAGACCGGTGAGCCTTACTTCTGTTGTGGGCAAAGTATTGGAAAGGATTATAAGAGATAGGATTTATAATCACCTGGAAAGGAATAATTTGATTAGGGATAGTCAGCACGGTTTTGTGAAGGATAGGTCGTGCCTCACAAACCTTATTGAGTTCTTTGAGAAGGTGACCAAAGAGGTGGATGAGGGTAAAGCGGTTGATGTGGTGTATATGGATTTCAGTAAAGCGTTTGATAAGGTTCCCCAATTTAAGCTTTTGCAGAGGATACGGAGGCATGGGATTGAGGGTGGATCAGGAATTGGCGAGCTGTAAGAAAACAGTTGATGGGAAATGTTCATCCTGGAGTCCAGTTACTAGTGGTGTACCGCAAGGATCTGTTTTGGGGCCACTGCTGTTTGTCATTTTTATAAATGACCTGGATGAGAGCGTAGAAGGAAGGGTTAGTAAATTTGCGGATGACACTAAAGTCGGTGGAGTTGTAGACAGTGCGGACGGAAGTGGCAGATTACAGAGGGACATAGATAAGCTGCAGTGCTGGGCTGAGAGGTGGCAAATGGAGTTCAATGCGGAAAAGTGTGAGGTGATTCACTTTGGAAGGAGTAACAGGAATACAGAGTACTGGGCTAATGGTAAGATACTTGGTAGTGTGGATGAGCAGAGAGATCTCGGTGTCCATGTGCATAGATCCCTGAAAGTTGGCACCCAGGTTGATCGGGTTGTTAAGAAGGCATACGGTGTGTTAGCTTTTATTGGTAGAGGGATTGAGTTTCGGAGCCAGGAGGTCAGGTTGCAGCTGTACAAAACTCTGGTGCGGCCGCATTTGGAGTATTGCGTACAGTTCTGGTCGCCGCATTATAGGAAGGATGTGGAAGCATTGGAAAGGGTGCAGAGGAGATTTACCAGGATGTTGCCTGGTATGGTGGGAAAATCGTATGAGGAAAGGATGAGGGACTTGAGGTTGTTTTCGTTAGAGAGAAGAAGGTTAAGAGGTGACTTAATAGAGGCATACAAGATGATCAGAGGATTAGATAGGGTGGACAGCGAGAGCCTTTTTCCTCAGATGGTGATGGCTAGCACGAGGGGACATAGCTTTAAATTGAGGGGTGAGTGATATAGGACAGATGTCAGAGCGAGATTCTTTACTCAGAGAGTAGTAAGGGCGTGGAATGTCCTGCCTGCAGCAGTAGTGGACTCGTCAACATTAAGGGCATTTAAATAGTCATCGGATAAACATATGGATGATATTGGAATAGTGTAGTTTAGATGGGCTTTAGATTGGTTTCACTGGTCGGCGCAACATCGAGGGCCGAAGGGCCTGTACTGCGCTGTCATGTTTTATTTTCTATGTTCTAAACACAGCCCCACTCACCGTGTAAACACAGCCCCACTCACCCTGTAAACACAGCCCCACTCCCTGTAAACACAGCCCCACTCACCGTGTAAACACAGCCCCACTCACCATGTAAACACAGCCCCACTCACCATGCAAACACAGCCCCACTCACCGTGTAAACACAGCCCCACTCACCCTGTAAACACAGCCCCACTTCCTGTAAACACAGCCCCACTCACCGTGTAAACACAGCCCCACTCACCATGTAAACACAGCCCCACTCACCGTGTAAACACAGCCCCACTCACCCTGTAAACACAGCCCCACTTCCTGTAAACACAGCCCCACTCACCGTGTAAACACAGCCCCACTCACCATGTAAACACAGCCCCACTCACCATGTAAACACAGCCCCACTCACCATGCAAACACAGCCCCACTCACCGTGTAAACACAGCCCCACTCACCATGTAAACACAGCCCCACTCACCATGTAAAGTAGATTATGGATATGTGTGGGGGTCACAGGGTAGTTGTCATGGGGGACTTTAACTTTCCAAATATTGATTGGAACCTTTGTAGGTCAAATAGTTCGGATGGGGCAGTTTTTGTGCAGTGTGTGCAGGAGGGTTTCCTGACACAATATGTGGATAGGCCGACAAGAGGTGAGGCCACATTGGATTTGGTACTGGGAAATGAACCGGGCCAAGTGTTAGATTTGGTTGTGGGAGAGCACTTTGGAGATAATGACCACAATTCGGTGTCTTTCATTATTGCGATGGAGAGCGATAGGGCCGTATGGCAGGGCAAGGTTTACAATTGGGGGAGAGGTAATTATGATGCGATTAGGCAAGAATTAGGGGGCATAAGATGGGAACAGAAACTGTCAGGGAAAGGCACGAATGAAAAGTGGAACTTTTTCAAGGAACAAATACTGGGTGTCCTTGATAGGTATGTCCCTGTCAGGCAGGGAGGAAATGGCCGAGTGAGGGAAACCTGGTTCACGAAAGAGGTGGAATGTCTTGTGAAAAGGAAGAGGGAAGCTTATGTAGGGATGAGGAAACAAGGTTCAGATGGCTCGATTGAGGGTTACAAGTTAGCAAGGGATGAGCTGAAAAAGGGGCTTAGGAGAGCTAGGAGGGGGCATGAGAAGTCCTTGGCGGGTCGGATCAAGGAAAACCCCAAGGCTTTTTACTCTTATGTGAGGAATAAAAGAATGACCAGGGTGAGGTTAGGGCCGGTCAAGGACAGTAGTGGGAACTTGTGTATGGAGTCAGTAGAGATAGGCGAGGTGATGAATGAATACTTTTCTTCAGTGTTCACCAAGGAGAGGGGCCATGTTTTTGAGGAAGAGAGGGTGTTACAGGCTAATAGGCTGGAGGAAATAAATGTTCGGAGGGAGGATGTCCTGGCAGTTTTGAATAAACTGAAGGTCGATAAGTCCCCTGGGCCTGATTAAATATATCCCAGGATTCTTTGGGAGGCGAGGGATGAGATTGCAGAGCCTTTGGCTTTGATCTTTGGGTCCTCGCTGTCCACGGGGATGGTGCCAGAAGACTGGAGAATGGCGAATGTTGTTCCTCTGTTTAAGAAAGGGAATAGAAATGACCCTGGTAATTATAGACCGGTTAGTCTTACTTCGGTGGTTGGTAAATTGATGGAAAAGGTCCTTAGAGATGGGATTTACGACCATTTAGAAAGATGCGGATTAATCCGGGATAGTCAGCACGGATTCGTGAAGGGCAAGTCATGCCTCACAAATTTGATAGAATTTTTTGAGGAGGTAACTAAGTGTGTTGATGAAGGTAGGGCAGTTGATGTCATATACATGGATTTTAGTAAGGCGTTTAATAAGGCCTTTATGAATCGGAGTATCGAGTATAAAAGTTGGAGTGTTATGGTAAGGTTATATAAGGCATTGGTGAGGCCGAATTTGGAGTATTGTGTACAGTTTTGGTCACCTAGTTACAGGAAGGATGTAAATAAGGTTGAAAGAGTGCAGAGAAGGTTCACAAGGATGTTGCCGGGACTTGAGAAGCTGAGTTACAGAGAGAGATTGAATAGCTTGGGACTTTATTCCCTGGAGCGTAGAAGATTGAGGGGAGATTTGATAGAGGTGTATAAGATTTTGATGGGTATAGATCGAGTGAATGCAAGCAGGCTTTTTCCGCTGAGGCTCGGGGAGAAAAAAACCAGAGGGCATGGGTTAAGGGTGAAAGGAGAAAAGTTTAAAGGGAATATTAGGGGGGGCTTCTTCACGCAGAGAGTGGTGGGAGTGTGGAATGAGCTGCCGGATAAAGTGGTAAATGCGGGGTCACTTGTAACATTTAAGAAAAACTTGGACGGGTTCATGGATGAGAGGGGTGTGGAGGGATATGGTCCAAGTGCAGGTCAGTGGGACTAGGCATAAAATGGTTCGGCACAGACAAGAAGGGCCAAAAGGCCTGTTTCTGAGCTGTAATTTTCTATGGTTCTACGGTTCTATGGTCAGCTTATGCTGAAAGTGAGGAGGTGTGGGGTAGAGGGAAAGTTGGCCGATTGGATAGGTAACTGACTGTCTGATCGAAGACAGAGGGTGGTGGTGGATGGAAAATTTTCGAATTTGAGGCAGGTTGCTAGCGGAGTGCCGCAGGGATCAGTGCTTGGTCCTCTGCTCTTTGTGATTTTTATTCATGACTTAGAGGAGGGGGCTGAAGGGTGGATCAGTAAATTTGCCGATCACACCAAGATTGGTGGAGTAGTGGATGAGGTGGAGGGCTGTTGTAGGCTGCAAAGAGACATAGATAGGATGCAAAGCTGGGCTGAAAAATGGCAAATGGAGTTTAACCCTGATAAATGTGAGGTGATTCATTTTGGTAGGACTAATTTAAATGTGGATTACAGGGTCAAAGGTAGGATTTCTGAAGACTGTGGAGGAACAGAGAGATCTTGGGGTCCATATCCACAGATCTCTAAAGGTTGCCACTCAAGTGGATAGAGCTGTGAAGAAGGCCTATAGTGTGTTAGCTTTTATTAACAGGGGGTTGGAGTTTAAGAGCCGTGGGGTTATGCTGCAACTGTACAGGACCTTGGTGAGACCACATTTGGAGTATTGTGTGCAGTTCTGGTCACCTCACTATATGAAGGATGTGGAAGCGCTGGAAAGAGTGCAGAGGAGATTTACCAGGATGCTGCCTGGTTTGGAGGGTAGGTCTTATGAGGAAAGGTTGCGGGAGCTAGGGCTGTTCTCTCTGAAGCGGAGGAGGCTGAGGGGAGACTTAATAGAGGTTTATAAAATGATGAAGGGGAAAGATAGAGTGAACGTTCAAAGACTATTTCCTCGGGTGGATGGAGCTATTACAAGGGGGCATAACTATAGGTTTCGTGGTGGGAGATATAGGAAGGATATCAGAGGTAGGTTCTTTACGCAGAGAGTGGTTGGGGTGTGGAATGGACTGCGTGCAGTGATAGTGGAGTCAGACACTTGAGGAACATTTAAGCGGTTATTGGATAGGCAAATGGAGCACACCAGGATGATAGGGAGTGGGATAGCTTGATCTTGGTTTCAGATAAAGCTCGGCACAACATCGTGGGCCGAATGGCCTGTTCTGTGCTGTACTGTTCTATGTTCTATGTTCTAATTCGTCAAACATGACCTGCCCTTCATGAACCCATGCTGCGTCTTACCAATGAGACAATTTATATCCAGATGTCTCGCTATTTCTTCCTTGATGATAGATTCGAGCATTTTATATATATATATATGTTGAGAGGCATAGATCGGGTGGACTCTCAGAGGCTTTTTCCCAGGGTGGAAATGTCTGCTACGAGAGGACACAGGTTTAAGGTGCTGGGGGGTAGGTACAGGGTAAATGTTAGGGGGAAGTTTTTCACACAGAGGGTGGTGGGCGAGTGGAATCGGCTGCCGTCAGTGGTGGTGGAGGCAAACTCAATAGGGTCTTTTAAGAGACTCCTGGATGAGTACATGGGACTTAATAGGATGGAGGGTTATAGGTAGGCCTAAAAGGAAGGGATATGTTCGGCACAACTTGTGGGGCCGAAGGGCCTGTTTTGTGCTGTAGTTTTTCTATGTTTCTATGTTTCTGATCACAAAGAAAAGAGAGGTGTACGTTAGGCCCTGGCAAATGAAAACAGATGGAGCTCTGGAGGAATACAGAGAGAGTAGAAAAGAACTCAAATGGGGAGTTAGAAGGGTAAAAAGAGGTCACGAAATGTTCTTGGCAGACAGGATTAAGGAGAATCCTAAGGCATTTTATTCATATGTTAGGAACAAAAGAGTTGTCAGGGAAAAAGTCGGACCTCTCAGGGACAAAGGAGGGGAATTATGCTGCGAACCCAAGGGAATAGGGGAGATCCTAAATGAATACTTTGCATCGGTATTCACAAAGGAGTGTCTCAGAGGGAGGTGTTGACCCGTTAGAGAGAATCTCCATTACAAGGGAGGAAGTGTTAGGTTTTTTAGGTCACATTAAAACTGACAAATCCCCAGGGCCTGATGGCATCTATCCTCGACTGCTCAGGGAGACAAGTGATGTAATTGCTGGGCCTCTGACGGAAATCTTTGTCTCTTCATAAATGTGAGGTGATTCATTTTGGTAGGACTAATTTAAATGTGGATTACAGGGTCAATGGTAGGGTTCTGAAGACTGTGGAGGAACAGAGAGATCTTGGGGTACATATCCACAGATCTCTAAAGGTTGCCACTCAAGTGGATAGAGCTGTGAAGAAGGCCTATAGTGTGTTAGCTTTTATTAACGGGGGGTTGGAGTTTAAGAGCCGTGGGGTTATGCTGCAACTGTACAGGACCTTGGTGAGACCACATTTGGAATATTGTGTGCAGTTCTGGTCACCTCACTATAAGAAGGATGTGGAAGTGCTGGAAAGAGTGCAGAGGAGATTTACCAGGATGCTGCCTGGTTTGGAGGGTAGGTCTTATGAGGAAAGGTTGAGGGAGCTAGGGCTGTTCTCTCTGGAGCGAGAAGGCTGAGGGGAGACTTAATAGAGGTTTATAAAATGATGAAGGGGATAGATAGAGTGAACGTTCAAAGACTATTTCCTCGGGGGGATGGAGCTATTACAAGGGGGCATAACTATAGGGTTCGTGGTGGGAGATATAGGAAGGATATCAGAGATAGGTTAGAAATCATAGAAATCATTCACCCAAAGGTTCTTTACGCAGAGAGTGTTTGGGGTGTGGAATGGACTGCCTGCAGTGATAGTGGAGTCAGACACTTTAGGAACATTTAAGCGGTTATTGGATAGGCACATGGAGCACACCAGGATGATAGGGAGTGGGATAGCTTGATATTGGTTTCAGATAAAGCTCGGCACAACATCGTGGGCCGAATGGCCTGTTCTGTGCTGTACTGTTCTATGTTCTATGTTCATTGGACACAGGTGAGGTCCCTGAGGATTGGAGGGTATTGAATGTGGTACCGTTATTTAAGAAGGGTAGCAGGGATAAACCGGGTAATTATCGGCCAGTGAGCTTGACGTCCGTGGTAGAGAAGTTGTTGGAGAGGATTCTTCGAGACAGGATGTATGCGCATTTAGAATGGAACAATCTCATTAGTGACAGACAGCATGGTTTTGTAAGTGGGAGGTCGTGCCTTGCAAATTTGGTGGAGTTTTTTGAAGAAGTGGCAAAAACGGTTGACGAAGGAAGGGCCGTGGATGTCGCCCGATAAGGATTTCAGTAAGGCATTTGACAAAGTCCCTCATGGCAGGTTGGTTAAGAAGGTTAAGGCTCATGGGATACAAGGAGAGGTGGCGAGATGGGTAGAAAACTGGCTTGGCCACAGGAAGAAGTTTAACAACACCAGGTTAAAGTCCAACAGGTTTATTTGGTAGCAAAAGCCACACAAGCTTTCCGAAAGCTTGTGTGGCTTTTGCTACCAAATAAACCTGTTGGACTTTAACCTGGTGTTGTTAAACTTCTTACTGTGTTTACCCCAGTCCAACGCCGGCATCTCCACATCTTGGCCACAGGAGAGGTGTGTCTATTTCAATGCCAGGAGTATTGTGGGGAAGGCAGATGAGCTGAAGGCGTGGATAGACACGTGGAAATATGACATTATAGCCATTAGTGAAACTTGGCTACAGGAGGGGCAGGACTGGCAGCTCAATGTTCCAGGGTTCCAATGTTTCAGGCGGGATAGAGGCAGAGGGATAAAAGGTGGGGGGGTGGCATTGTTGGTCAGGGAAAATGTTACAGCGGTACTCAGGCAGGATAGATTAGGGAGCTTGTCTACAGAGGCCCTATGGGTGGAGCTGAGAAACAGGAAAGGTATGACCACATTAATGGGCTTGTATTATAGACCACCCAATAGTCAGCGAGAATTGGAGGAGCAAATCAACGGAGAGATAGCTGACAACTGCAAGAAACACAAAGTTGTGATAGTAGGGGATTTTAATTTTCCACGTATAGATTGGGACTCGCATACTGTTAAAGGTTTAGACGGGGTAGAGTTTGTAAAATGTGTTCAGGAGAATTTTCTACATCAGTATATAGAGGTGCCAACTAGAGAGGATGCGATATTGGACCTCCTATTGGGAAATGAGTTAGGGCAGGTGATGGATGTGAGTGTGAGGGAACAGTTTGGATCCAGTGATCATAATGCCATTAGTTTCAACCTGATCGTGGATAAGGATAGATCTGGTCCTCGGGTTGAAGTTCTGAACTGGAAAAAGGCCAAATTTGATGAAATGAGAAGGGATCTGGGAAGTGTGGATTGGCACAGGCTGTTCTCTGGTAAGGATGTAAATGGAAAGTGGGAGGCCTTCAAAGGAGAAATTTTGAGAGTGCAGAGTTTGTATGTTCCTGTCAGGATTAAAGGCAAAGTAAATCGGAATAAGGAACCTTGGTTCTCGAGGGAGATTGTAACACTGATTAAGAGGAAGAGAGAGTTGTATGAAATGTACAGGCAGCAAGGAACAGATCAGATGCTCGAGGAGTATAAAAAGTGCAAGAAGCTACTTAAGAGGGAAATCAGGAGGGCTAAAAGAAGACATGAGGTTGCTTTGGCAGACAGAGTGAAGGAAAATCCAAAGAGCTTCTATAGGTATGTTAGGAGCAAAAGGATAGTGAGGGATAAAATTGGTCCTCTTGAAGACCAGAGTGGTAGACTGTGTATGGAACCAAAAGAGATGAGGGAGATACTAAATGGTTTTTTTGCATCCGTATTTACTGAGGAAACGAGCATGGAGTCTACGGAAATAGGGGGTCATGGAACCTTTACAGATTAAAGGGGAGGAGGTGCTCGCTGTCTTGAGGCAAATCAGAGTGGATAAATCCCCAGGACCGGACAGGGTATTCCCACGGACCTTGAGGGAAGCTAGTGTTGAACTTGCAGGGGCCCTGGCAGACATATTTAAAATGTCAGTATTCACGGGGGAGGTGCCGGATGATTGGAGGGTGGCTCACGTTGTTCCGTTGTTTAAAAAAGGTTCCAAAAGAAATCTGGGAAATTATCGGCCAGTACGTTTGACGTCGGTGGTGGGCAAGTTATTGGAAGGTGTGATACGGGATAGGATCTACAAATATTTGGATAGACAGGGACTTATTAGGGAGAGTCAACATGGCTTTGTGCGTGGTAGGTCATGTTTGACCAATCTATTAGAGTTTTTCGAGGAGGTTACCAGGAAAGTGGATGAAGGGAAGGCGGTGGATGTTGTCTACCTGGATTTCAGCAAGGCCTTTGACAAGGTCCCTCATGGGAGGTTAGTTAGGAAGGTTCAGTCGCTGGGTATACATGGGGAGGTAGTAAATTGGATTAGACACTGGCTCAATGGAAGAAGCCAGAGAGTGGTTGTGGAGGATTGCTTCTCTGAGTGGAGGCCTGTGACTAGTGGTGTGCCGCAGGGATCGGTGTTGGGTCCATTGTTGTTTGTCATCTATATCAATGATCTGGATGATAATGTGGTAAATTGGATCAGCAAATTTGCTGATGATACAAAGATTGGAGGTGTAGTGGACAGTGAGGAAGGTTTTCAAAGCTTGCAGAGGGATTTGGACCAACTAGAAAAATGGGCTGAAAAATGGCAAATGGAATTTAACGCAGACAAGTGTGAGATATTGCACTTTGGAAGGACAAATCAAAGAAGAACGTACAGGGTAAATGGTAGGACTCTGAAGAGTGCAGTTGAACAGACAGATCTGGGAATACAGGTAGAGAATTCCCTAAAAGTGACGTCACAGGTGGATTGGATTGTAAAAAGTGCCTTTGGTACATTGGCCTTTATAAATCGGAGTATCGAGTATAAAAGTTGGAGTGTTATGGTCAGGTTATAGAAGGCATTGGTGAGGCTGAATTTGGAGTATTGTGTACAGTTTGGTCACCTAGTTACAGGAAGGATGTAAATCAGATTGAAAGAGTGCAGAGAAGGTTCACAAGGATGTTGCCGGGACTTGAGAAGCTGAGTTACAGAGAGAGATTGAATAGGTTGGGATTTTATTCCCTGGAGCGTAGAAGATTGAGGGGAGATTTGATAGAGGTGTATAAGATTTTGATGGGTATAGATAGAGTGAATGCAAGCAGGCTTTTTCCGCTGAGGCTCGGGGAGAAAAAAACCAGAGGGCATGGGTTAAGGGTGAAAGGAGAAAAGTTTAAAGGGAATATTAGGGGGGGCTTCTTCACGCAGAGAGTGGTGGGAGTGTGGAATGAGCTGCCAGATAAAGTGGTAAATGCGGGGTCACTTTTAACATTTAAGAAAAACTTGGACGGGTTCATGGATGAGAGGGGTGTGGAGGGATATGGTCCAAGTGCAGGTCAGTGGGACTAGGCATAAAATGGTTCGGCACAGACAAGAAGGGCCAAAGGGCCTGTTTCTGAGCTGTAATTTTCTATGGTTCTATGGTTCTCACCCTATCAACCTGGGTGCCAACTTTCAGGGATCTATGCACATGGACACCCAGATCCCTCTGTTCATCCACACTACCAAGTATCTTACCATTAGCCCAGTACTCTGTATTCCTGTTACTCCTGCCAAAGTGAATCACCTCACACTTTTCCGCATTAAACTCCATTTGCCACCTCTCAGCCCAGCTTTGCAGCTTATCTATGTCCCTCTGTAACCTGCCACTTCCCTCCGCACTGTCTACAACTCCACCGACTTTAGTGTCATCCGCAAATTTACTAATCCATCCTTCCACGCCCTCATCCAGGTCATTCATATAATGACAAACAGCAGTGGCCCCAAAACAGATCCTTGCGGTATACCACTTGTAACTGAACTCCAGGATGAATATTTCCCATCAACCACCACCCTTTGTTTTCTTACAGCGAGCCAATTCCTGATCCAAACCACTAAATCACCCTCAATCCCATGTGTCCGTATTTTCGGCAAAAGCTTACCATGGGGAACCTTATCAAACGCTTTGCTGAAATCCATATACACCACATCAACCGCTTTACCCTCATCCACCTCTTTGGTCACCTTCTCAAAGAACTCAATAAGGTTTGTGAGGCACGACCTACCCTTCACAAAACCGTGCTGACTATCCCTAATTAAATTATTCCTTTCTAGATGATTATAAATCCTATCTCTTATAATCCTTTCCAATACTTTGCCCACAACAGAAGTAAGGCTCACCGGTCTATAATTACCAGGGTTGTCCCTACTCCCCTTCTTGAACAAGGGGACAACATTTGCTATCCTCCAGTCTTCTGGCACTGTTCCAGTAGACAATGACGACCCTAATGTAACATGCGTACAGGAGGGTTCTTTGGAACAATATGTAGATAGCCCGACTAGAGAGGGGGCTATACTGGACCTAGTACTGGGGAATGAGCCCGGTCAGGACTTCAAAGTTTCGGTAGGGGAACATGTGGCAAATCGTGCCCACAATGCTGTTAGCTTTAGGATAGTGATGGAAAGAGATGAGTGGTGTCCCAAGGGTAATCTGTTGGATTGGGGGAAGGCTAACTTTAGTGGGATGAGGCAGAAATTGGCAGCTCTTGATGGGGAGCGGCTGTTTGAGGGTAAATCCACATCTGGCATGTGGGAGTCTTTTAAGGAACAGTTGTTAGGGCTGCAGGATAGGCATGTGCCTGTAAAAAAGAAGGATAGGAATGGTAGGATTCGAGAACCGTGGATAACCAGGGAAACTGAGGGACTGGTCAAAAAGAAAAGAGAGGCGTATGTTAGGTCCAGGCAGCTAAAAACGGAGGGAGCTCTGGAGGAGTACAAAGAAAGTAGGAAATAACTCAAACGGGGAATTAGAATGGCAAAAAGGGGTCACAAAATGTCCTTGGTAGACAGGATTAAGGAGAATCCCAAGGCATTTTATTCATACGTTAGGAACAAAAGGGTTGTCAGGGAAAAAATCGGACCTCTCAGGGACAAAAGTGGGGAATTATGCTTGGAGCCCAAAGAAGTAGGGGAGATCCTAAATGAATACTTTGCATCGGTATTCACAAAGGAGAGGGATGTGTTGACGGGGAGTGTCTCGGAGGGAAGTGTTGAACTGTTGGAGAAAATCTCCATTACAAGGGAGGAAGTGTTAGGTTTGTTAGAGAATATAAAGACTGACAAATCCTCAGGGCCTGATGGAATCCATCCAAGGCTGCTCAGGGAGACGAGAGATGAAATCGCTGGGCCTCTGATGCAAATCTTTGTCTCCTCACTGGACACATGTGAGGTCCCAGAGGATTGGAGGATAGCTAATGTGGTCCCGTTATTTAAGAAGGGTAGGAAGGATAACCCGGGTAATTATAGGCCGGTGAGCTTGATGTCCGTGGTGGGGAAGTTGTTGGAGAAGATTCTTAGAGATAGGATGTATGCGCATTTAGAAAGGAATAAACTCATTAACGATAGTCAGCATGGTTTTGTGAGAGGGAGGTCATGCCTCACTAACCTGGTGGAGTTTTTTGAAGAAGTGACTAGAATGGTTGACGAGGGAAGGGCCGTGGATGTCGTCTATATGGACTTTAGTAAAGCGTTTGACAAAGTCCCTCATGGTAGGCTGGTGCAAAAGGTTGGATCTCATGGGATAAAGGGGGAGGTGGCTAGATGGGTGGAGAACTGGCTTGGTCACAGAAGACAGAGGGTGGAAGTGGAAGGGTCTTTTTCCGGCTGGATGCCTGTGACTAGTGGTGTTCCGCAGGGCTCTGTATTGGGACCTCTGCTGTTTGTGATTTATATAAACGATCTGGAAGAAGGTGTAACTGGGGTGATCAGTAAGTTTGCGGATGACACGAAAATGGCAGGACTTGCAGATATTGAGGAGCATTGTCAGAGGCTACAGAAGGATATAGATAGGCTGGAAATTTGGGCAAAGAAATGGCAGATGGAGTTCAATCCTGATAAATGCGAAGTGATGCATTTTGGTAGAACTAATGTAGGGAGGAGCCATACAATAAATGGCAGAACCATAAAGGGTGTAGAGACGCAGAGGGACCTGGGTGTGCAAGTCCACAGATCCTTGAAGGTGACATCACAGGTGGAGAAGGTGATGAAGAAGGCATATGGCATGCTTGCCTTTATAGGACGGGGCATAGAGTATAAAAGTTGGGGCCTGATGTTGCAGATGTATAGAACGTTGGTTCGGCTGCATTTGGAATACTGCGTCCAGTTCTGGTCGCCACACTACCAGAAGGACGTGGAGGCTTTAGAGAGAGTACAGAGGAGGTTTACCAGGATGTTGCCTGGTATGGAGGGGCTTAGTTATGAAGAGAGATTGGAGAAACTGGGGTTGTTCTCCCTGGAAAGACGGAGGATGAGGGGAGACTTAATAGAGGTGTATAAAATTATGAAAGGCATAGATAGGGTGAACGGTGGGAAGTTTTTCCCCAGGTCGGTGGTGACGTTCACGAGGGGTCATAGGTTCATGGTGAAGTGGGGGAGGTTTAGCACAGATATCAGAAGGACATATTTTACACAGAGGGTGGTGGGGGCCTGGAATGCGCTGCCAGGCAAGGTGGTGGAGCCGGACACACTGGGAATGTTTAAGACTTATCTGGATAGCCACATGAATGGAGTGGGAATGGAGGGATACAGAAGAATGGTCTAGTTTGGACCAGGGAGCGGCACGGGCTTGGAGGGCCGAAGGGCCTGTTCCTGCGCTGTATTGTTCTTTGTTCTTTGTTCTACGGTCAATACCAAAGGCTCTGCAATCTCCTCCCTAGCCTCCCAGAGAATCCTCGGAAAAATCCCATCTGGCCCAGGGGACTTATCTATTTTTATCCGGATGTTTCGGGCCGGTTGTTTTTCTCGGGTGTTTTTCCCGGGTGTTTTTCTCGGGTGTTTTTCTCAGGTGTTTCAGGGCAAGTGTTTTTCACCTGTGTTTTTTTCGGGTGTTTAGGGGCGGGAGTTTAGGGGCGGGTGTTTAGGAGCGGGTGTTTAGGTGCGGGTGTTTAGGGGCGGGTGTTTAGGGGCGGGTGTTTACGGGCGGGTGTTTAGGGGCGGGTGTTTAGGGGCGGGTGTTTACGGGCGGGAGTTTAGGGGCGGGTGTTTAGGGGCGGGTGTTTACGGGCGGGTGTTTAGGGGCGGGTGTTTACGGGCGGGTGTTTAGGGGCGGGGGTTTTTGTCAGGTGTTTATCTTGGGTGTTTATCTTGGGTGCTTATCTTGGGTGTTTTTCTCGGGTGTTTATCCTGGGTGTTTTTCTCGAGTGTTTTTCTCGGGTGTTTTTCTCGGGTGTTTTTCTCGGGTGTTTTTCTCAGGGGTTTTTCTCGGGTGCTTTTCTCGGGGGCCTATGTCGGGTGTTTTTCTCGGGTGATTAGGGGCGGGTGTTTGGGGGCGGGTGACTATTTCATAGAAATCATAGAAACCCTACAGTACAGAAAGAGGCCATTCGGCCCATCGAATCTGCACCGACCACAATCCCACCCAGGCCCTACCCCCATATCCCGACATATTTACCCGCTAATCCCTCTAACCTACACATCTCAGGACACTAAGGGGCAATTTTTAGCATAGCCAATCAACCCAACCCGCACATCTTTGGACTGTGGGAGGAAACCGGAGCACCCGGAGGAAACCCACGCAGACACGAGGAGAATGTGCAAGCTCCACACAGGTGTTTTCAGGTGTTTTTGTCGGGGGTTTTTATCGGGTGTTTTTGTTGGGTGTTTTTCTCGGGTGTTTTTCTCAGGTGTTTTTCTCAGGTGTTTTTCTCGGGTGTTTTTCTCAGGTGTTTTTCTCAGGTGTTTTTCTCGGGTGTTTTTCTCGGGTGTTTTTCTTGGGTGTCTATGTCGGGTGTTTTTCTCGGGGGTCTATGTCAAGTGTTTTTCTTGGGTGTTTTTCTCAGGTGTTTTTCTCGGGTGTTTTTCTCGGGTGTTTATGTCGGGTGTTTTTCTCGGGTGTTTTTCTCGGGTGTTTTTCTCGGGTGTTTTTCTTGGGTGTTTTTCTCGGGTGTCTATGTCGGGTGTTTTTCTCGGATGTCTATGTTGGGTGTTTTTCTCGGGTGTTTTTCTCGGGTGTTTTTCTCGGGTGTTTTTCTCGGGGGTCAATGTTGGGTGTTTTTCTTGGGTGTCTATGTTGGGTGTTTTTCTTGGGTGTTTTTCTCGGGTGTTTTTCTCGGGTGTTTTTCTTGGGTGTCTATGTCGGGTGTTTTTCTCGGGTGTCTATGTCGGGTGTTTTTCTCGGGTGTTTTTCTTGGGTGTTTTTCTCGGGTGTTTTTCTCGGGTGTTTTTCTCGGGTGTTTTTCTCGGGTGTTTTTCTCGGGTGTCTATGTCGGGTGTTTTTCTCGGGTGTTTTTCTTGGGTGTTTTTCTCGGGTGTTTTTCTCGGGTGTTTTTCTCGGGTGTTTTTCTCGGGTGTTTTTCTCGGGTGTTTTTCTCGGATGTCTATGTCGGGTGTTTTTCTCGGGTGTTTTTCTTGGGTGTTTTTCTCGGGTGTTTTTCTCGGGTGTTTTTCTCGGGTGTTTTTCTCGGGTGTTTTTCTCGGGTGTTTTTCTTGGGTGTCTATGTCGGGTGTTTTTCTCGGGTGTTTTTCTCGGGTGTTTTTCTCGGATGTCTATGTCGGGTGTTTTTCTCGGGTGTTTTTCTCGGGTGTTTTTCTCGGGTGTTTTTCTTGGGTGTCTATGTCGGGTGTTTTTCTCGGGTGTTTTTCTTGGGTGTCTATGTCGGGTGTTTTTCTCGGGTGTTTTTCTCGGGTGTTTTTCTTGGGTGTCTATGTCGGGTGTTTTTCTCGGGTGTTTTTCTCGGGGGTCTATGTCGGGTGTTTTCTCGGGTGTTTTTCTCGGGTGTTTTTCTCGGGTGTTTTTCTCGGGTGTCTATGTTGGGTGTTTTTCTTGGATGTCTATGTCGGGTGTTTTTCTCGGGTGTTTTTCTTGGGTGTTTTTCTCGGGTGTTTTTCTCGGGTGTTTTTCTTGGGTGTTTTTCTCGGGTGTTTTTCTTGGGTGTCTATGTCGGGTGTTTTTCTCGGGTGTTTTTCTCGGGTGTTTTTCTCGGATGTCTATGTCGGGTGTTTTTCTCGGGTGTTTTTCTCGGGTGTTTTTCTCGGGTGTTTTTCTTGGGTGTCTATGTCGGGTGTTTTTCTCGGGTGTTTTTCTTGGGTGTCTATGTCGGGTGTTTTTCTCGGGTGTTTTTCTCGGGTGTTTTTCTTGGGTGTCTATGTCGGGTGTTTTTCTTGGGTGTTTTTCTTGGGTGTTTTTCTCGGGTGTTTTTCTCGGGTGTCTATGTCGGGTGTTTTTCTCGGGTGTTTTTCTCGGGTGTTTTTCTCGGGTGTTTTTCTCGGGTGTTTTTCTCGGGTGTCTATGTTGGGTGTTTTTCTTGGATGTCTATGTCGGGTGTTTTTCTCGGGTGTTTTTCTCGGGTGTTTTTCTCGGGTGTTTTTCTTGGGTGTCTATGTCGGGTGTTTTTCTCGGGTGTTTTTCTTGGGTGTCTATGTCGGGTGTTTTTCTCGGGTGTTTTTCTCGGGTGTTTTTCTCGGGTGTTTTTCTCGGGTGTTTTTCTTGGGTGTCTATGTCGGGTGTTTTTCTCGGGTGTTTTTCTCGGGTGTTTTTCTCGGATGTCTATGTCGGGTGTTTTTCTCGGGTGTTTTTCTCGGGTGTTTTTCTCGGGTGTTTTTCTTGGGTGTCTATGTCGGGTGTTTTTCTCGGGTGTTTTTCTTGGGTGTCTATGTCGGGTGTTTTTCTCGGGTGTTTTTCTCGGGTGTTTTTCTCGGGTGTTTTTCTTGGGTGTCTATGTCGGGTGTTTTTCTCGGGTGTTTTTCTCGGGGGTCTATGTCGGGTGTTTTCTCGGGTGTTTTTCTCGGGTGTTTTTCTCGGGTGTTTTTCTCGGGTGTCTATGTTGGGTGTTTTTCTTGGATGTCTATGTCGGGTGTTTTTCTCGGGTGTTTTTCTTGGGTGTTTTTCTCGGGTGTTTTTCTCGGGTGTTTTTCTCGGGTGTTTTTCTCGGGTGTTTTTCTTGGGTGTCTATGTCGGGTGTTTTTCTCGGGTGTTTTTCTCGGGTGTTTTTCTCGGATGTCTATGTCGGGTGTTTTTCTCGGGTGTTTTTCTCGGGTGTTTTTCTCGGGTGTTTTTCTTGGGTGTCTATGTCGGGTGTTTTTCTTGGGTGTTTTTCTTGGGTGTTTTTCTCGGGTGTTTTTCTCGGGTGTCTATGTCGGGTGTTTTTCTCGGGTGTTTTTCTCGGGTGTTTTTCTCGGGTGTTTTTCTCGGGTGTCTATGTTGGGTGTTTTTCTTGGATGTCTATGTCGGGTGTTTTTCTCGGGTGTTTTTCTCGGGTGTTTTTCTCGGGTGTTTTTCTTGGGTGTCTATGTCGGGTGTTTTTCTCGGGTGTTTTTCTTGGGTGTCTATGTCGGGTGTTTTTCTCGGGTGTTTTTCTCGGGTGTTTTTCTCGGGTGTTTTTCTCGGGTGTTTTTCTTGGGTGTCTATGTCGGGTGTTTTTCTCGGGTGTTTTTCTTGGGTGTCTATGTCGGGTGTTTTCTCGGGTGTTTTTCTCGGGTGTTTTTCTCGGGTGTTTTTCTCGGGTGTCTATGTCGGGTGTTTTTCTCGGGGGTCTATGTCGGGTGTTTTTCTCGGGTGTTTTTCTCGGGTGTTTTTCTCGGGTGTTTTTCTCGGGTGTCTATGTTGGGTGTTTTTCTTGGATGTCTATGTCGGGTGTTTTTCTCGGGTGTTTTTCTCGGGTGTTATTCTCGGGTGTTTTTCTCGGGTGTTTTTCTCGGGTGTTTTTCTCGGGGGTCTATGTTGTGTTTTGGTTCCGCTCAGAATGGCGAGAGGAGTTTTGGCTCACGATCACTCACCAGACGTTTCTGATTGGCCTATCAGGTACTTTTATACCCGGATGATCTACGTTCAGCTGTCTTCAGTCAAGTGTCTTCACAACCTGGCTTCTGACTATGGAGTGACTGCTATTCGAGATTACTGCGATAAACTCTTTTATAAACTGCTCCCACAGGATCCCTCCTTCAAACATCAGCTGGAGCTTTATAATTACGCTGAGACTGTGGAAGATTATTTACTGAAAGAAATTTGCTTGAAATATTTTGCGTGGAATTGTGAAGCCTTCAGCAAGTCACCAGCCTGGTACGAGATGTCAGGAGAGGAACTGTACGCCTTGTTGCAGAGGTCAGACATTGTGATTGAGAACGAGTTCCGATTGTACCAGGCTGTGGAAACGTGGATCACTCACAATCAAAGGACTGAACTGGTCGGTTTGTTAATGAGTAGGATTCGATTCCATATGATGTCTCCTGAACATCTGGTCTCTATTCCAGTTAACTGCAGTCTGTATGAAGTGTTTG